>NC_081410.1:74046611-74299111 GCF_030272615.1 Cryptomeria japonica
TGAGGAACTTCATTTAGGGGCTCTCGACCATGTAACATCTCAACATGCAGTTAACGTGATGAGTACTAGCATTTAATCAGGTAAGGAACATGATCAAACTTATAAATTGCTTAAACATAAAATAACTTGTGCTCCAGTGCAAGCTCTTCCTAGCTTGCACCAGCCTTAGAAGTGGAACCAATGCGAGGGAATAAGTTGTGGTCCTCGTCTTGTTGCAAGGACATAAGTCAGTTTGTTATCATTCACAGATTTTTACATCAACACTTAGAAGATGACAAGTTCATGATAAAGAAATATAAGCACTACTTCAGGCACTTAAAAACGGAGACATAAATTGTTGGATAAATAAACTATTGCACATACTAACCACCAGCCTGTGCAATATTTGTGAGCAGAAAATAAATTTCAACAGACAAGTGACAAGTGGATAGGGTTTTAGCTACAACCCATTTTGGTGATTATATACAATAAAGGAGAGCACAAGTGCAGTGCAGGATATGCTTTCTAGGCCACCTTTCTCCAGAACAATTTCAGGCTTGGCCATAGTTACTCAACTAGAGCCTTTTACCAAAGAAACATATGGAAAGGAATATGCTCAAGATTCTAATTTTGGAGAGAATTTCAAGCAATTGCAATCTCACAGAGTTGCCAAGAGTGAAGTAAATTTCTATCTCAAGAATTGGCTATGCTTAAATTTGAGCAACTTGTGTGTACCAAAAGAACAAGGACTTCTATTGATGAGAGAAGTGCATACCTCCAAAGTTGTGGGCCATTTTTGGAGTTAGTAAGACATTGGCTCATTCACAAAGATGTGTATTGGCCTAAAATGCAGAAAGAAATAGCTAGATTTATTAGAGGTTGCAAACTTTGTTGCACTAGTAAATAGCTCTTACTGTGCCCACAAGGCCATGGAAAAGTGTTTCCATAAATTTTACAAGCGATTTACCATGAATAGGCATGGGCATGGGCATGGGCATGACTATCTTCTGGTAGTTGACGATAGATTTAGAGAAATGTGCTTTGCAACACCATGCAAGAAGTTCATCACAGGCAATGGGGCAGTTGAAATGTCTTCTGTAAATGTTTGGGTGCATTTTGGATTAACAAAGTATATTGTTTCCAATACAGATTACTGATTTATAGGGAAATTTCAATCTATATTTTGCTCCAAAATGGATACAAGGCTCCGAGAGAGTACAGCTTTCCACCCTCAAACCAAAGGGCAAAGGAAGATGAGCATACAGGGCTTTGGCACGGTTCATTGGAGACTACTAAAGCAGGTTTCCAAGGACTTGGCATCAGTCCTTGCCTTATATCCGTGCATCAACATCCAATCATCTTTTGAAGTTTGTTTGGATTAATTGACTCCTAAACTTGATGCTGCATTGGGGCAGTCAGCTAAGCAAGAACACCAAGATTCAGAAGTGGCAAGAGTCATTTAATTCATTAAATGGATTAGACAAATCCAGCTCAAGGTGAAAAACCAGTTAGAGAAATCTCAAGAAAAATGTAAGAACAAGCATGATCGGCATCATAGAGAACAAAGTCAAGGTTGGATATAAGATGTTGTAATTCTTATGAAAAAATGCTTCAAAGATCAGCTAAGAAGTATGGACATTGGACTCTTCACAATCTTGGAAAACTTAGGAAACAATGCTTTCAGACTTGATCTGCCCCAATATATGACAATAAATTTGGTGGCAAACTGTAAATAACTGCATTTGTTCGAACCATGCATTTGTTTATTGGTGATTACGAGTCAACTTGCCAAAATCTCTTTAGATGAGCCAGCTTGTACATATGACATGGCTAGTGGAAGTGGTATTGTATCTCATTGTAGTTCAAATGAAATTGAAACAAATGATGCTCTTGATGAAAAGCAATATGAAGATTATTGAATACTGATTGTAATTTTCGTTTTGTATTGACATTTCACAAATCAAAAAAATATTTTCATTTCTTCCCAATTATGAGGTATTTAAATATTTTGTTTATTGGCAATTACGAGTCATTGTTTTCTATTTTATAATTTTTAATATATATATAGCCAAACCCGTACTACCATAATACTTAAAGTTTGTATTTGTGCTCGTCCTTGTACTAGTCTGAACATAGTTTGCAATCTCTCTGAGTTGCCAAGTACTCTCTGTTTTTTTTGCTCCATGAGCTTTTACAGGTTTAACTCGTGAGTTTTTAAGGACATGAGAAAAATGTTGGTAAAAACCCCAACATGGGTAAAATGTTGGTTAAAACACGTTTTCACATGTTTTTTGGCTTATAAAACCATGCATTTTCTCTTTTGAAATGTCAATTTTTAATTTAATACATTTTGTAATTGAATTTTGCAAAAACTATATGTTTCCAAAAAAAATATATTTTTTAGTACTCTCTAAAGTTGCCTAGTTGAAAATTTTGGGCTTGCCAAGTACTCTCCATGTTCGATTTTGCGAACCATGAGTCTCACAGCTTAGTATTCCAATAATGAGTAAAATACTAAAATCATTCTAATCTCTAGAGAACTTGTATTTTGCCTTGTCAAGGGCTCAACTTCAACTCCCTAGAGAGTTTGTTTCTGAGATGCCAAACATGCAATGCACGATAACTATCAAGTTTGTTATGTGCATGATAAAGCTCCACCTCTGCATCTTGCTTAGAATTGTAAAGAAGAAACTAGACAGGCACAATTTAAAGACCTGACAAGCTAGTGGATATACTTTATAACTATTACAATACCTTTGACCATCAATACAGATATTGTCATAGGAATTGCATACCTGCGTCTATGAGACAATGGCGAGCGTGCTCGACCAGCTGGACTTCCCCTTATCCTTCGTGGAGAGGTCCTGTCAAGAAATGATACGCTTCTATAATTATGGAACAAAAGCATTGACCAAAGAATAAGTATCACTATTATGAATGCAAACAAACAAAAAGGAAGAGTCATATCATGTAATTCTACCTGATTGGTGAACGATTTCTACGACGGAAAGGTGGGGAAGAATTCCGACGAGGAGGTGAAATCGGACGACGACGCGGTGGTGAATCTCCTCGACGACGAGGAGATTCCCCTCGTCGATTTATTGGGGACCTTCGCAATGGTGAACGTGATTTCCGACGAAGTGGAGGAGCTACAAGTTAGGCATCAAAGAACAACCAGTGATTAAAAAACAAAATCACAATGAAAATGGCTCATAATGCTTAAGATTATTTGACAACATCCACAAATAACAAATTTACAACATACATTCCCTGTGACGTGCAGCCCCATCCTTTACTGCATCAGGAACAGCATTGTCTCTTGTTGAAATCTCCCTTTTAGGAGGGGGAACAACTGTTCTTGGAGGTGGTGATGTTCTTGTTCGTTGAGGGAGTGTAAATCGAGCAGTAATAAAATTTCCATCAACCTGGCCCTGAGTTAAATAATGGAAAACAACTAATCAATCTTAGCAGAGAACCAGAGCAAAATCTTGATTATCTCATGTTGTGCATCCGAACTTCATCATTACAATCATTGCCTTCAATGATTCTCACACATTAAAAATGTTTGTGTACAATGAGAAGACGAATTCTTACCCCATTCATATGAAGAAGTGCTTTCTCTGCATCAGATCTTGTCTTGAATTCTACATAGCCATAACCCCTGGGTAATTGAACCTTTAATAAAATGCATTAAAATTAATTAAATACTAGAAGGAACATCTAACAGTACTGAAACACCACTACAGTTTGAAAGAAAACCAAACTAGTAGACAACATAAAAACTTAGTTTAAGAAAGAAAAGTTGTAAACTTACAACACGGTCCATTGACAGTTCTACATTTACCACCTCACCAAAGTTACCTGAGAGAATTTAGAAAAACTTAGAACATTTCTGTGTAATTTTCTCAAAAAAAAGGAACTATAGTCCCCAGAGATTAAGATATGGTGCATGCTCTCAAGAAATGTCTTGAATCATGAAGTATGTCACAAGTTTTGAATTACTCAATCAACAGACTGCAAATCTTCTGATCAACAGAGAGCAAATCTTCCAAAGATCCAAGTGAGGCGATTATTTGCAATATTTGAGAAAGGTTTCTAACTAAGAAGGAAGATGATAAACTTTAGAATGTTTAAATTTCAAAAATGAATTGTAAAATAATACTCTCAACAGAGAAGAAACATCAGCATTAGCTAAATAAGAACATGACTGTTCTGAAAAGTAAGAGATACAAGCCATGGAATATCTAGTATTTGCATTTACTGTATACATTATTTACTATACAGCCATAGGCCCAAGTTTTCTTATCAATATAGTGGATTTACCACCAATATGACTGGATTGAGTGTACTTACACCATTTTTAACGTGTTTGATCAGACCTTTAATGCAATCAAAATACTCGAACTATAAAAACTAATTTTCAAAGCAAATAATCTTCAGCAATTGTAACATTGTGAAATACAAAGTTTTATCTAATTTTTAAGTTCTATTATACATTTTTTTCACCTTTTTTCCAGTGAAAGAGAACTGGAGTAAACCTATACAACAAAATAATACATAAACAAATCTCTCTATCTAAGTTTCCTTGCACGAAATATCATTTACCAGTGAACCTTAAATAATATAATATATGCATTTAAGCATTAAAACAAGAATTAAGTTGGTCTCATTCAATAGAGAAAACTCTCCTTTCCCTTGATGAAACATAAAATGATGTTTCTATTAGGCATTGTGTTTTATATGGCAAATCTTTATAACCATTAAAAAAATTCTTAAATGAAATTAAAAACATATAAGATGATAGTCAAATGAGAATTGAGTATATGAAACTTTAATGGCATAAAGATAGGCTTTGTTGATGCGCATAATTTCAACAATAAATATCTAAGGTTAAGTAAAAACAGTCTCCTTATTCTAACAACATTATCTAATAGCAATACACAAGAGACATGCTAGCTTAGGTAGGGAATAAAATTCATCATTGACTTTAGATTTTGAACAATTATGGAAAATCTAGGAGGTTTCTAGGAGATCCAAAATGAGGATATATGTACACACACACACCTAGAGACCCGTCTCCTACCCCCTAACACATGTCTCGGAGACCAGAGACGCCCCTCGACGCACGGGGTTCTTCTGGACATGGTCTCCTGCCATCTGTGAAGTCTCCCAACAAGAAATTGACATCTCCCGCCATAAAACTTAGGGCATAAGGTGTTATAAAAAAACTCTGATTCTCATCCTCTATCATCACCCTTGCAAAATCATTATTACTTATCTGTTAGTAATGGTAATGATAGCCACTGTAGTGTTCTGATCAATCTGCTCAATTGCCTCTCTAGAAAGACTCATCAATGATTTACAATTATTCACTTCTCTTTAAGTGTAATAATTTACTAATCACTGTACTTTTAAAGAGGTCGCTAGAATGTTAATCAGAGATCTTTGCGTAACATCAATTCAACTGTTGGAAATAATGTAAGCCACTGAGCATCTCCAGCCTTCTCAAATATCCTATAGGGATACATCCATGCAAACCTTCTCCATTCTCAAAAGAACAGTACCAAATTTCTCATAATTAGGCATCCCATATCCTTTGGCATGTGTATCAGCATCAAACTATCAATATTTTTGAATTTTAATCTATAAGTTTTGTGTGTGTGTGTGCATGTGCATGTGAGTGTGTGTGTGTGAGTGTGTGTGCGTGTGCGTGTGGGGCATACATCCATACAAATCTTCTCCATTCTCAAAAGAACAGTACCAAATTTCTCATAACTAGGCATCCCATATCCTTTGGCATGTGTATCAGCATCAAACTATCAATATTTTTAAATACAATCTTTAAAGTTTTGTGTGTGTGTGTACATCCACGCAAACCTCCATTCTCAAAAGAACAGTACCAAATTTCTCATAACTAGGCATCACATATCCTGTGGCATGTGGATCAGCATTAAACTATCTATATTTTTTAATTTCAATCTTTAAAGTTTTGTGTGTGTTTTTTTGTGTGCGTGCATCCATGCAAACCTTCTCCATTCTCAAAAGAACAGTACCAAATTTCCCATAACTACGCATCCCATATCCTTTGGCATGTGTGTCAGCATTAAACTATCATCTTGTGTGTGTGTGTCCATGTCGTGTCATGTCATGTGCGTGTGTGTGTGCATCCATGCAAACCTTCTCCATTCTCAAAAGAAAAGTACCAAATTTCTCATAACTAGGCATCTCATATCCTTTGGCATGTGTATCAGCATCAAACTATCATTGTGTGTGTGTGTGTGCGCGTGCCGTGTCATGTCGTGCCATGTGCATGTGCATGCATGCGCGCGTGTGTGTGTGACAAGGAGACCCAAAACTAGTTACCAAATTTTCAGTCCTGGATTTTTTACTAATCCTAACTCTGGTTCTCCCTAGAAATGACAAGAAATACTGTCAACTTTTCTTGAACCATAATAAGGGTCTCTAGAAATAAATTTTTAAAGACTTGAATCATGAGGAACGTAATCAACTTTGCTCTAATGGCCAATATCCTAGGAGTACATGGTTTTCATGTTCCAAGGAAGAAGCATCTTGTGTGCCGACTACAAAAGATTTTATACAGTCTAAAGCAAGCACCCCTATACATCAAAATTGGCAAATACTTTGATGAACAAAGGTTCCAACAAAATCCTTCAAGGTCCGATTTTTACATCAAATGATCTCATTCTACTAGTCATATATGTTAATGACATCAATTTTACAAATTGTCAAGCATGTGTTATTGAAAAAATCAAATATAGTACAAGTAAAGCTTTTGATGTAACTGATCTAAGCCTCCAACATAATTTTCCTCATGTAGAAGTTTGGCAAACAAGTGGCAACATTTTTGTCTCCCAAACAAAATATATTAAGGGTTTTCCTCAACAAATTCAAAATGACAAATTGCAAAATCTCGTCTACACCTATGGAGAAAGGCCTGAAGCTTTTAGCCAAGATTGACTCTAGGGCAATTAATGAGTCAACCTACAAACAACTAATGGGGAGCTTAATATACCTTACAGCCATCAAACCTGATTTCAGATATAATATGAGTTTTATTTCCAAATTCATGACAACACCAAATATAGACATTGGACTACAACAAAGAGGGCGTTGAGATATGTGAAAGGAACACTTGACTTTGCATTATGTACAACAAAAAGCAAAGACTTCAGGTTGTGTGGATTTACAAATTCAGATTGGTCAGTTTCTATGTATGATAGAAAATCCACTTCTGAACATGTTATCAGCTTTGGCACAGACACAATTACATGGACCAGCAAGAAGCAAGCTGCAACATGCGATAACTCTATCTTTGACTAAAGCATAATATCAAGGAACAACAAAAGGAGCATGTGAGGCAGTTGGCTCAAGAGGATGATTTTGGACATGAAGATGCCACAACAAAGACTACAACCCTATTTTGTGATAATCAAGGGGTGCTCAAACATGCCAAAAATCCAATCTCCATGAGCATACCAAGCTTGTTGAAAAACATTTTCACTTCACTTAACAATTTGTATAAGATGGATCTATCATAGTGCAGTAATGTCCAATAGAGAACCAAACTGCAAACATTTCTACCAAGTCTTTGAGTCGAGACAAATTTGTAAAATTTTGAATTAAGATTGGTGTAGTTAGTTGAATGACCATTCAAGGAGGCTGTTAAAATAAATATTAAATAGTAATGATCAATTAGTTATTCCAATTAAGCTTTAATAAAGTCAAACTACCTTTAGGATGTATCTTTATGTTTTATTTTCCTGTACTTTTTGTTTTTTTATTTACCCCACATTCATAACATGGGTTGTCGAATATGCGTATAATCCTCTATAAGAAGGCTTCCTTATGTGCAATATCTTGGTTTTCTTTATGTGCTCAATTTTTGTGATAGAGAAGTTAAGTACATTGGAGCTGGTGTTCACCACAATATCTCAAACTCGTGGCTTTAAACCTTTAATCATGTCAAACACACTATTTGAAAGGTTAACTACATTGGAGCTAGTGTTCATTGCGATATCTCAAAATCAACCATGTATATTTTATAAGATCCAATAATTTCTAAGATTTACCAAGCATTTACACTATTTTATGAAAATTGTTTATCTACCTGTGCTCATATGCATATAATGGTAATTTAACAGTCTAGCTGTTGTCCAGAGATAACTTTAGACTACTAACATTATTGCAGCATAGATTAATTAAAATTTATTTATACAAAAAAATTGTGCAAGATGAGTTATATAATACTGCTTTCAGCCTTCAATCAAGTCATATACATTATTTAGGAGGTTAAATACAGTTGGGCACCACAATACCTTGAACTCCACCTTGTATATTTTATAAGACTCTAATAATTTGTACTAGTTTTCTATTTTTTAATTTATCTGCCAGTGAACATATGCATGCAAACATGAAATTCGCCATGATTTCAGAGGATAAACATAGACAGACTCCCTTGCAACTACCCTTAGGAATTTTGCAGGAAGTCTACAGGCTGTGGCTTAATTTTGAATTGCCTTAACCTGGGGCAGGGAGATAATTATTGTATTGAATAGTCATTATATGTCTTATTTTCTGGTATATCAAGGACTGAAAGTCTAACATTTGCTTTATTTTTATATGTTTCATTACATTATTTGGTTGAGGGGCCCACTAATGAAGCCCCTTTCTTTTACCAGAGAAAACTAAATAATTCTCAGAACAATGGTAAATACTTAGTAGTTAGTACCAATGAGAAAATCAAATCATGATTTAACATTACAATTTCTAAGTGAAAAGGAATGGCAAAACCATATCATATCAATGAATTTCTTACTAAAGATCTCTTTCAGGTGAGCTTCATTCACATTTCGAGACAGATTGCCAATATGAAGCACCACCGACTCTGGCAGTGGAGATGATTTCCTGAAATTAAAATCTTTAACATATCAGATTAAGAACAATGTATAAACTAATAAAAAAAATAAAGAAATTCCATTGCCTATAAGATAAATAAGAACATGTAGATAGAAATCAGTATGATATGTTTGGTTTGACTAAGCAGTAACAATGGGAACCAGAAAAAACTAATCAACGGAGTCAAGAAAACACATACAAATATCATGGATACTGTGACATAATTATACTTATGACAGAATTTGTCATAATTCAAAAAAGTAACAAAAATAATACATTATTGGAGAAAGTTGCACTCAAATTTCAAGATATTACTAAGTTTGATTCTTGAAAACTTTAGTTATGTTGAAACATTTGCAAACCAGTGGCCTCATTATATCTGCCTCACCTATCAAATACACTAGTTCTTGACAGAGAAACGCAACATTTACCAAAATGTAGATTATTTCATCAGTTCAGATGCCACAAATGATGACAATCTTTTATATTAGAATCATCCAGGTTTGGTACCTAAAGACCTGGCCTCAAACATTTGGAACCAGAATAACCAAATCTAGACAGATTTGTCCGATTTGATCTGAAATTTTAAATTCCTACAGAAATTTACAATTTTTCGTAATTCAGGATATCTGAAATTTTTTGACAACCTCAATAAAGCAAGTGTTTTGAACCTGGTAATTATGTTTGGGTTTTTTCAATGGGACATGTCCACCTTGGATAAAGCTGTCTTTTCCATTAAAAAGCCCCAGGTCTGGTGCCTGAAATCCTAGCCTTGATCATTTGGAAAATTTTTAGCCCACCACGGACAGAACTTGGATTGTTTTTTATGGCAGGCAAGCCACTTTTCCACTGGACCACATTCAATTGACCAATCGTTTCTTCAGTTTCTAGGAGCATCAATAGGATTGAACATATGAACCCTTTGATCAAAAAGTAAACAAAGAATAATCCACAAAGTTTGTAGGTACTCTGAATAGTAGTATTGAAAACGTGTATCAAAATAATAGTAACTTACAAAGTGAGGGAAGCAACTAAAATTTAACAGATATGACTTTCTACTAGAAAGTACCTCTAAAAATTATGTGAACGGTGATACTTATGAAATATGAAAAAAGATCAAAACTGTGAGCTTATGTTACAGATTTGCTTTATTAGTTATTACACAATTTACCAAATTAGGAAAGTTTAAACAAAATGTAAAGTTTAAGTGAAGGAACAAAGAACACCTTGTGGGAGAAGACTTTCTAATCTGTTCTGGTGGTGGTGTACGAGCTCTCCTCGCAGCTGCTACTGGACTTCTGCATATCGGATTGACCAGTGTGAATGATTACAGAGAATTTAAGTGCAACTCGAAGAAAAGTATGCTCTTGCATGCCAATCAAAATCACAAAGCTAAATGGCACACTTTCACTAATCTAAATTATGCAGGTTATGGATTAAGAGCACCAGGTGGAGACACAAAAAACTTGAGTGCAAAATAGGATACAATTTTTAGTATGTGCGTGTGTTCATTACTTATATGAAAAAATATAGAATGCAAAACAATTCTATAGCTTGGGTACAGCTAGCGATGCATATTATGTGCATGTATGTACCCAAGGCATCCTTTTCTGACGCTAAGCACATGTCTTTGTTAACAGTATTAGAGGGCCAAAGAAACAGATATAGTTTTAAACTTGGTTGTGAATTTAATAAAAAATCAACCTTAATTATTTTTGCTTATTGAAATGCCACATATAAGCCTGGAAGAGATTCAAATAGTAATTAACTACCAAACCAAAGATAAGCATTTTAACTACTGAAACTTATGCATTTAAATGAACGTGACTAGAACTTATATTAAATGCTTGTAAAGCCACATACAAGCCTGGAAGAGATTCAAATAGTAATTAACTACCAAACCAAAGGTAAGTATTTGAACTACTGAAACTTGTGCATTTAAATGAACATGACACAGAACTTATATTAAATGCTTGTAAATACCTGATTAACAAGCAATCTACACAGTGGATCTGTCAGCGTTAATGGTTGACATCATATTCCATAAATTCATTGCTTATAAGTTATAGATGATTCCATCAAACAATTAGAAGGGAATAGAATGAATAAAAGGCAATGACCAAGGAAAATGAAAAAGAATAAAACATAAACTTCCCAGCATGAAAGGGTGTATATCTACATTCACATAAACATAGATCTACATGTATGGATCTTTCTATGCCCATTTAGATAAATTTATTTATACTTAGATATATGTATACTTGTTCTTATCCATATAGATAAAAGAAAGACCACATGCCAGGAACCAGATTTGTATGATGATCAAGTCCTCGGCTCTACCGAGCAATCCCAGCTCTTCTCCATGTATAAGCCTAGCATGGAACTGTTGTGACATTTTCACACATCGCCCCATTGCAAATGGAGACCCCCTACTTTTTAGGCCCTTCCGGTCTTTTGGCTTTGTTTTTTAGGTCTTTTTCGTAGCAGTCTCGTCAGTCTCTCCGCTTTGCAGGTGTTCGAGGGTCATTTTGATTAAGTCTGCTTTTCGTTTGAGTGAATTTGATGAAGTCTAGGACTCGTTTTGCTAATTTTAGGGTTTTTGCCTTCAATCCTAGATTTTAGGGGTTTCTTTTAGGGTTTTGAAAAAACTGAACTTAGAACTGGAATCGGGACCCTTCAAAGAACCTCCTAGTAAAATTTGAGCGAATTCTGAGCACTTACTATTTTTAGTAAGTCCATTTTTAGTAAGTTTCACTGCCTCCCGAATTGGTCTAATTTTGCCAAAAATCAAACTTACAATTTTTAGTAATTTCTATTTTTAGTAAGTGCTTTTCTAACCTATTTTGTCCAAACCCTAACATTTTGAAACACTTACTATTTGGAATAATCTATTTTGGCAGGTTCATCCCTGAAGACACTAAAGACTGAACGTTCCTCAAGATCATTTCTAAATCCGGAAGAGTCGAAAGGCAGACAAAGTTGGATCAAAAAAATGGTTAAGTTTGGAACTCCTATTCCAGAAGAAGAAAGCATGATTCACATCAATCCACCAATGTCATCCTGATCCGAAAATGGCCTGAAATTTGACCAAGTCTGAAAATTTGAAAGACCTTCCAAAATCCAGAATTTACGTTATGATTCTTAGGGACCTGAAACCACTCTCAAACATCCTAACAATATATATGAAATATAACTTAAAGTACCACTTATACTTAAATGTTATATTTCATATATATACATGACCTGAATTGGTAGAAAACATCAAATTCCTCCTTCATGGCCAAAATCCGCCCGAGCACTCAACAGGGCACCAAAATGGAGGGGTCATGGAGGATTCAGCATTTGATGAAATTCCTCCTCCACAGTGAAATTCCGCCCAAACACTCAGCAAGGCGCCAAAATGGAAGAATCATGGAGGATTCGGCATTTGATGAAATTCCTCCTCCCCCAATGAAATTTCGCCCAAACACTCAGCAGCACGCCAAAATGGAGGGGTATGGAGGATTCAGCATTTGATGAAATTCCTCCTCCTCAGTGAAATTTCGCCCAAGGCATGGTGAAGGCGCCAAAACAAGGAAGTGATGGAAGATTCCAAACAAAGCATGAATTCCTCTACACATGGAAATAGCGCCCTAGACTAATGGAAAGCGCCAAATTGAGGGATGCTTGGAGGCATGGAAAATGATCAAATTCCAAGACATGGTGAATTCCATGCTTAAGCTTGAAAATTGAAAATTTGTCTAAGGCATGAAAGTCAAAGGGTCAAGGAGGAATGAAAAGCAAAAAAAATCCCCTCAGAAATTGAAAAATTTTCATTTTTAGAGACCAAATCTTATCAGAATCCGGAAAGATTTGCAAATTTGGACTCATGAGATAATTCTCTATCTCTTGGACCCAGGTCCTAAATTTTAGGAAAATTCCTAAAAAATAGGAAATGTGGCAAATTGGTCAAAAAGCTCCCTGCGAATGTGATGAATTCAAAAAGCACAAAACAATTCCTCTCTCGAGAAAGAATTGCGCCCAAGAAGAAATTTAAAAAACAAAAAAATTGACGAAGTGAAGGAAATTCCTTCCTTCACGACATAGTTCTTGGAAATCATGAAAATTGGCTAAGGCATGAAGAATTTCCTTCGTCAAGTGTAAGGTACAAATTTCTTTCCAAAGGAGAATTCCTTCACAACATGAATTCCACGCCGGGATGAATTTAAGGTGGAAAAAACAATTTCTAAGGCAAGGAAGAAATCAAGGATGAATTGAACAAGAAATTCCCCCCCAAGGAAAAATTTGAAAAATCCATTCTCGAGCATCAAGAATCATCCGAATTTGAAAATGATGGTAGACTTGGAGTCGTGAGGGAATTTTCTCTCTGCTGGACCGTGGAACCCTAATTTGTGGAAAATTCCTAAAAAATAGATGGTAGAAAATCATTAAAAATCTCCTCCAGAGCAAAGAAAGTTCGAGAAACTTCAAGAAAATTCTTCATGGATCAAATTCTTCTCTCCTGAAGTTTTCTCTCTCCAAGGTTTTCTTGCCAAGTGGCAGCCGAGTCAACGCACGCTGAATTAATGAAGCATCTCTTTGCATGCAACCGTCACATTTATGGCATTATGGCAGATTCCTTCTGCATGCATGCAGTCATCATGTTCAAGAGATGATGGTGCATTTATGGCATCATGGGTGACTTTTGCTTGAGGGTACATTCATTGCATAGTGGGCACATTCTGAATGTAATGATTAATTAACGTTTTATGGGTGCCATTTTTGGAAGCATTGTAATTAATTGTATATGGGCTTTATGGGGTATTTATTGTTGACTCCCACCTTGTTGCATCTTGAATGGGGAATCTTCTAGGGTGAAACCCTAATTAGGGTTTTTCATATAATCATGGCCTGAAGCCTATATAAAGGGGTGACCCCCCTCATTTGTAAAGGAAGGAGCTTTGTATGAAATTTTTGCGATAAGTTTTTGGGAAAATAATAGTGAAACATTGTTCTCTGATGTTGTCCACTTAAGTTATTTTTTCAAAACTTGCATGGTTTCACCTTCCTTGCTTAGAGTAGTATTTTATTTTCTCGGTTGTTAGATAAAGTGCTTTGATTTCATGGAGAATGTAATGGTGTTTGATGAATTTCCATGGTTCATACTTTTGGCATCTTGTTGATTATAAGATGTTGTGTAAAGTTATAGCTTGAACCCCTAAATTTGTGCTAAGTTCGATTGTGGATAGTCGTTTGGATTGCATCGTTTTTGGGTATTCAAATGCACTTTCTCAATTTGAAAATCCTCTAGCATCCCCAAAAGATTGCACCAGTTCTTGCGGAGTTGTAGTTAAACTTGGCAAAGCAGAGCTTGGTTTAATTGGAATTTGTCCACCAAAGCACTATTCATTGATATCATCGTCCTTAGGAGTAGATTTAGATCCTTCTAAAAACCCTTTTCCCCTTTATTTTCAGTTCATTTAAGTCCCTTCGAAGCAAAAGCATCGCAAAATTGCCATATCTGATGATGGAGTTCCAGCCACAACAAATAAGTGAAAGAACGATCCAAACGTAAGGCCCCTTGGAGTACCAGCAATCACATCAGCCAACTGAGTCACGTTTGTAGCATAAAGGAACCTTGGAGTCGATTATTTGAACTTCTTGCAATCTTAGCATGCAATCGCACTTTGATCAAGAGAGAGTGAAGTGACTGTTAGACAACTTTATTCTATGTTCGACGCTGTCATAAAAAACACGTCAACAAGAACCTAAACTAATGTCAACTAATAAAGGAGGAGAAAATAAAGCTTTTCTTTTGAAGATCCTTATTTTAGTCACCACTTGAAACACTGAGAACAATTGCATAATTTCAAGTAAAATTTTCATGAACTTGAAATACATGGGGACCTTTGAAAATTTATAACCATTGGTTCTTTCTGCAGATATAAAAACAACTCCCCTGGCTAATGGAGCCAACGTGCTCAATAACCCAAAGATTGTTGGCATGCAAAAAACAAAGAAAAGCCAGTCGTTGAACTTAAAAATATTAAACTTGGATTTGGATAGTGCCTCAAAAGTTAACTGAGGCCCATCAGAGCAAATCCTCAAAAGTGAAAATATGTATGTTGAAGTAATGTTTGTCATTGATTTAGGTATAAATGCAATAAACATGGCTGAAGCAGAGGCCCTCCTCAAAGGAACAAACTTGGCTTTCATCATAAATTGTACTAAGATGCTCAATAACCCAAAGATTGTTGGCATGCAAAAAACAAAGAAAAGTCAGTCATTGAACTTAAAAATATTAAACTTGGATTTGGATGATGCCTCAAAAGTTAACTGAGGCCCATCAAAGCAAATCCTCAGAAGTGAAAATCTGTATGTTGAAGTAATGTTTGCAGTTGATTTAGGTATAAATGCAATAAACATGGCTGAAGCTGAAGCCCTCCTCAAAGGAACAAAATTGGCTTTCATCATTAATTGTACTAAGATGGGCAATGTTTGTTGGCTTGATGATAATTGTAATGAATAACTTCATCATATATTGTCATTGATGAAACACATACACACACATATGTTCATATTGTCTACCAGTGTGACTTCAAAGTTGTTTATATTAAAACTAGTATACTAGAGGTTTACATCTAACCGGTACATGGTGACAACCGATATATACATGGAGACAACCAGTGGATATACATAACTTGGCATCAACCTGAAGATCCAGGGGAGATTATCACAGGAGCATCAAAGGATAAACGGTTTATATGTTTAACTCCAACCGGTATTGTTGTTCCAACCCGTATTCATTGATTATGTGATGAGTTATCACTAGTCGTGATGAGTTATCCTTACCGACAATTTTTGGTGGTATTTTTGTGATGAGTTATGATTGTTTGACCAGATACACTGCACCTAGGAAATTGTGATATGATTTCTAGAGGCCGACATGAAATCTAAATGTCTATATATTGACATCTCGATGAATTATTTTGTATGAGCGAAGAAGATATGTTATGAGATATTTGATGTGAATGCAAAAGTGTATGTTGGTAATGAAGTTTTGAGTGCGCAGAAGAGGATCTATACAAGCAAGTTGTGCTACTACTAGATCACACCACCTGTTGTTTTCTAATCACTGCAACAGTCAAATCCCCTAACCGGGTAAGCTCCAACAAGCTTCATTGTACAAATCCTCTAACCAGGGGATCCATTAGTTTGGATTCAGAAATCCTCCACCAAGGTTACTCCTTGCAGGGTACTACCTTTTACAAGGTATAGCTTTTAACTAAGCTTTGGGATCTTTAACAGGAATCGCTCCTAGCAGAGCACTTTGTAGACCTTAACCGGTCAATTATCTATTACTGTAGATAGTTAACTTGTGAATCCCATCTCATTGTGGTTTTTACCTATTTGGGTTTTCCACGTATAAACACTTGTGTTATGGTGGATGTTTTACTTATTGTGGATGTTGTTATATCGTTTTGGATTGTATGCATATTGATGCTTTAGCTGAGGAAGTTGAAAAACTAAACAGTGAAAAGCTAAATTTGAGGAGAGAGCTAGAAGGTCTTACTATCCGCATGAGTCAGGAACTGGAAGCCAGGAGAACTGTTGAAGATCTCGTCAATGAAAGAGATCATGAGATTGCCAAGAACAAGCGAGAGAATGCTACTTTGCATGAGCATTTGAATGCAGAGGGGGAAGAAAAAGAGAACTTACAGCTAGATCTTGAATTAGCATCATCTCTGAGAGAGAACCTGTCAAAACATAATGAAGATCTCACCAGACAGCTCACTGAAGCAAATGGGAAATTGGAAAAGTTCAACATAGTTCTACCTTGCTAGAAGAGCAAATTCAATCACAAAGGATGAATGGTGATACCTCTGGACTTGGTTTTCACACATCTGAAAAAGGTGAATCCTCCAATACCAAGAGCAACACTCATAAGAACAAATCTGCTCCTAAGGCCAAAAAGCCTATCGGTAAGAAGGTCTTTAAACCTGTTTGTTTTGTTTGCCATAAACCTGGTCACATTGCAAATGTTTGTAGAAACAAACCTAATGGAAATGCAAACTACAATACAAATGCTAGGTATGTGTCCAAGAAATTTGAAAGTCATTGCTTCACATGCAAAATGTATGGACATAAGATCGGTTGAATGCAGATATGGAGCAAATAATCCAGTACCGCATATGCATCTAAAACACCAAATGGCAACTGGATGAGAAATTATGATAACCAGGGTAACATGAACTGGCAAAGATCCTACAGTAACCGGTTTAGTCCATTTGAGATGGAAAAGGTAACAAATGTCATTTGCACCATCTATAACAACTTTGGTCATGTGGCTATGAATTGCAAAAAAAGAACTGGGAGAGGTAATGCACGAGCTTGGAGATCATTTGGAATGGCCTGCTATCATTGTCATAAACCGAGACACGTAGCAAAGTTTTGTAGATCCAGAAAGAGCAAACCGGTTAATCCTTCTAAAGATCAGAAAGGCAAGCAAAAGGTCAATATTGAAGAAACCAGAGAAGAAATGAATCGAATATGGAAGAAGAAGAGTGATGACTTACCTAGAGAAGAAACTAATCCTTCACCAAGTGTGGAAAATCCTGCACCGGTGAATTAAGCCTTTTCAATATGGCTAAGGGGAGCATAACGATAAACCTACTTCCGAACCCCTTGAAATGAATGAGTGGTAAGAGAATTTGAATGCATGAAATTTTGATAGCTTTTTGTCAATCGATTATCAACCGGTTTTACGTTTGTCAATATTGTATGTATCATTAAGCGGTGTAATTAGGGTTTGTAACCCTAACGGGCGAGCATTTAATGCAATAGGTAAAAAGGATAAAAGCGAGTTTCACTTTGTTATTTTTACCCTAATGCATTCGAGAAAGAATTTTTGAGCGCTTGCAGAGCTAAGAAAGGATTGTTAGCTGATTTTAGTCAAAGTTGTATCGTGATTTGAGTGATCAAGCTGATTTGAAGGTTGGTGAAGACTGAACTAGTGTGCACTTGAGTATTCAATCGGTAAACGAGGTAGCACGCGTAAAATAAGGTATTTCTTTGAAAAATCCTGCTTCAAATCTAATCTATCTGAAATGGCATCGTCTTCTAAACCAGTAGAGAAATTGATGATCACATCTGAACCTATGGAAGTTGTAAAGGCGGAACGAATTGTGTCTTATAATGCTTTATCACAAGTTCGTAGTGGTGTCGTAGTGAAAGGAGATTTGTCCAGCTACATTGATTGCAAGATTGAGGATTTAGGATCATTGTCGATATATTCTCATTTGAAAATCCCTTTGCGATGAAAACAGAAAGATTCAACCAGAATATATTAGGGTTTATGAGAAAGGTTTTCATAATGCAGCTTATTTTCTTGAAGATTTTGAAGAGGAACATATCCAAATTATTTGGAGTCACGTTCATGGGGAAAACATGTATTTAGAAAGGACTCGTACTATAACCAAGGAAGCTATTCAAGCTGTAACTGGTTTTTTCTCAACCGGTGAAGTACCTAAGTTGAGGCGTATTTCACAAGAGACAGTAAACACTCTAACCGGATGAACCTTCTGATGGGCGTGCTTTTTTTGTCAATAACATCAAGGACCCAACGGTTAAGTTGGCAGCTATGTTTATGGGCTACCGGATATTCTATTCTGGTAGATTGAATAGTGTTCCATCTACAGCTGTGCATACTGCTTACAAAATGATAGCTGAAAATGCTAATTATGACCTATGTGAGACCATAAGGAGCCAAATATTGTTGAATCTTCAGTCTATCAAGAAGGATAGCAATCAAAAGTTTAAATTTGGACAGTTGTTGATCGGTCTATTCTTTTATTTCCAGAATTTCCTACCGGGAATTGGTGATCTTGAATGGTCTAAGAATCTACCGGTATCTGCCCAGATTAAGAATAGGATCAAGGCTGTGAGGAACACCTTCTCTACTGCAATGAATAAATATTTCAATGAATTTCAGAAGAAAATGAGTATGAGAGTAAGATTGCCTGAGGATGTGGTAAAACACTTCACTAAGGACATTATTTTCACAGTTACCACTGATTTCTGTTTGATGGAGGCTATTGAGCCTAGAGAAAAAGAAATGGAAGACATGAGCTATGAAGTCAACTATGACTTATTGATCAGTTATGCCAATAACCTGTTGGCATCTCCAGTGGACAAAAAGAAGGCAAAATTGGATACAGTTGTAGTTCAAACTACACAAGCTGAAACTAGTAGTGTTCCAACCATAAGTGGTAAAGTTAAGAAGGCGGCGGCTAAGCAAGCACCTCCGATGATAAAAAGTACAAGAGTGACACAAAGTGTCCAAAACAAAAAGGAACCAGAACCTAAAGTATATGCAAAGAAGGAGACTACATCAAAGAAAAGAGGTCGGAAACTAATTCTCCAAGTTGAATCTGAAGGTACTGATACTGAGGAGGAACCTAAGAAAATGAAAGCAACTGGTAAAACAACCAAACAAGTGAAGGAAGTGCCAAAGGCAACTGTGCCTATTGATGTCTTAACTTACAAGCCTGAGACTACCTTTAAGAGAACAGTGAAGACATTAGGAAGAAACAGATTTGATAATGTCAAAGATCATTTTGATTCATTCAATGAAGATGAAAAGGAACAAATTATTCAACAAGTAATCAATTATTTGTGCCATTATAATAGATTACCTCATGATCTTGTAAAGGATATCTCTAATTCCTTATATACTATTATTTTGAATAAATGAGAGGAAGTTGTAAAGAAGGAAAAAGAAATTATAGATGATGTATTTGTGCAATATTTTTCTGATTTGTCAAAGGATGAGTTGAATAAATTGTTTGATAAGTACAAAGTTCAATTTGCTTTCAAGGCAAGAAGATTGAAGCTACTTAGTGGAAAGGTACAAATTGTTGAGACTGGGAGTCATCAGATTGCTCGTAACATCCAACGAATGCAAGAGCTTATACATTCTTCTAAGGATGAGCAAGATACTGTTGATATACCTAAAATGGATGAGGAAGAAATTGTGCAAGCTGATGTTGTCTATCCTGTCAAGGAGAAGGATGACACTATTATCCAACGAGTCATACTTGTTGATGATACTCAGGATGCAATAAATCTATCTAGAAATGTTACTGCACCAGATATGCAGCCACTGGCAATTTCAGATTCACAAATTACTTCAGTTGAGAAACCGGCAACTCAACCAGGATTGGATATTCCACCAGCAAAGGAATAATCAATGAAACCCCAACTCCCACCGGTTTCACAAGCCACTCAGAAGGAATCCGATGAAAAAGTTGATACACAAATTTCTGAACAGGAAACGAAGAAAGAACAAGACAGAGAAGATTGAAGAACAAGACAGAGAAGATTAAGTTAACATCTCCTGAACCGGTAACATCATTAGTCTTACAGTAGATTGATGAAGATGACGATGACTCATTAGGCATCTCAGGGCCTATAATTGTTAATAATATGAGTGCATCTGAAATGATGAAGATTGCAACTGTCATGCAATCTAGGGCACACAAGAAAAGACTTAAAGAACACAGAATGGAAGCAAAAACCATTCAAAATGTTGTGGATATTCTGACAAGTCTACTACCCGAAACTGCTACAGGGCATCTGACAACTCCTATTAGCAAACTTGGTCAATTGGTTGCGGATGCATCTGACCAACTTAAGTCCCTAGAA
This sequence comes from Cryptomeria japonica, assembly GCF_030272615.1. Classification (NCBI taxonomy): domain Eukaryota; kingdom Viridiplantae; phylum Streptophyta; class Pinopsida; order Cupressales; family Cupressaceae; genus Cryptomeria; species Cryptomeria japonica. The sequence goes on from NC_081410.1 coordinate 74,067,189, forward strand.
GAAGCAATGCAAACTTATGCTGAGAAGAGTTACAGGAAGAAGCGTGGAGAGCAGCTTAAGAAAGAGATTGATACAAGAAAAATTGCTCTATCTCTTAATAAAGATTTATTAAGAAAAGTTATTGAAACAAGAGGAAAATACCTTGCATCTACTTCTAATGTTTCATTCTTTTATTCCGATATCAATAACAAGCGAATTGAAACACAGCAAGAGCTAGAGAAGATATGCAATGCATATGTACCACTTCAAGATTCTATTTTTGCTTTTGGCAAATCTGTGGATGATTTGCAAAACAGGTTAGATACCTATGATCTTGAAAAAGCAAAAAGACTCTAATCCCTGAAGGAATTGAGGAGTCTACTCACATCCCAAGTGGACATGCTGCAAAGAGCCTACAAGAATGCAGAAGCTATTTTGGCAACTCCAGAAACCTGTACACTTGATTCAATGGAAGAGTTCCATACTCAGATTATGTCTACCCTTGAGTTCACTAAGAACTTGCTGAAGACATGGGAACATGCTTTATCTCAGTTTAAGAGAAATTTTAATGCCATTTTTATGAGGCTTGCAAATGAATGAATCTTGATTCAGTTTTTCAAGTTTTTGTATATGGAGAACATTTTGATACAAATTTTCTATATATATATATATATATTATGTTTTTCAATTTGGCATTGTTGTCAAAGGGGGAGTAGAAATATGTATGTGTGTTGTGAAAATTTTGTATGTTGTATGTAGTAAGGGGGAGTATATGTATATGTGTATAAAAAAAAATTTATAAGCACACTTAACGGTACTACTGTAAAATTTTCTAAGTGTTGCCATCAATGCCAAAGGGGAATATTGTTGGCTTGATGATGATTGTAATGAATAACTTCATCATATGTTGCCATTGATGAAACACATACACACACATATGTTCATATTGTCTACCAGTGTGACTTCAAAGTTGTTTATATTACAACCGGTATACTAGAGATTTAAATCTAACCGATACATGGTGACAACCGGTATATACATGGAGACAACCAGTGGATATACATAACTCGGCATCAACCTGAAGATCCAACAGAGATTATCAAATGAGCATCAAAGGATAAACGGTTTATATGTTTAACTCCAACCGGTATTGTTGTTCCAACCGGTATTCATTGATTATGTGATGAGTTATCACTAGTCGTGATGAGTTATCACTAGTCGTGATGAGTTATCCTTACCGACAATTTTTGGTGGTATTTTTGTGATGAGTTATGATTGTTTGACCAGATACACTGCACCTAGGAAATTGTGATATGATTTCTAGAGGCCGACATGAAATCTAAATGTCTATATATTGACATCTCGATGAATTATTTTGTATGAGCGAAGAAGATATGTTATGAGATATTTGATGTGAATGCAGAAGTGTATGTTGGTAATGAAGTTTTGAGTGCACAGAAGAGGATCTATAAAAGCAAGTTGTGCTATAAAGAAATGAAACATGAAAAGAGGACCAGAGGTAAGTGACAAAGGCATCAGAATGCATTAAAACAAGAAAAGATCAAGGTTTGTGGGTTCAAGAAGAAGCACGTATTGCAGCCCACTATAGTGCTAGAGGGCTCAGTTAAGGAGAAACATCTGTTGTGAACCCCCATGCCGCTAAAGGGCTTAGTAAAGGGACAGTGCCCAACAAAGTCTTTGATTTTATTTTTTGTGCCAACATTCTGCACCACATGATCTATCTTAATGCTAGCTAACAGCATTCGTGTCAAACACAAGCCAATATGACACCCAGTGCCAGTCAATGCCGCCGCACTAAGCATTGCATGAACTTCCTCGTAATGATCAGAAGATGAATTGCTTCACCTTACCCATCATTCATCCTTCTCGATGCAACATCTCTTATAATAATTTTGTATATACTATAGTATTGGGACTGGTCAGGCCCCACCAAGACTTGTGAGAAGGCAAACCCAGTGAATCTATGGCTCCAACTGCCAGAACTGTGAAGTCTTGCATCTGGCCTCATGGGTCAACTGAGCCTAGCAAGTCTCAACACGAGTCTCAAAAGTCCACAAGGTCAACGCCCACATTTAAAAAACATCAAAAAACTCACTTCAATAATTTAAAAAACAAAGTATATCAAATGTAAATTTAAAAGGCCGTAAATGACTCAAACACATTTCATTTCGTTTTTTGACCATTTTCACTTGCCCATTTGATTTCAAATTGTTCGCTCAATCAGAAGATGAACTGCTTCGACTCACTCATCACTCATCCTTCTCTATGCAACATCTCTTGTAATAAATATGTATATACCATTACCACGATATTAGGACTTGCCCTTGCCCAAACTAGTGAGTTTAGGTCCTAGGCAAACCCAATGACTCTGGTTCCAACTCACAGACTCACCAAGTCTCGTGTCTAACCTCCCGAGTCTATAGAAACTAGCAATTCCAAATGTAGGATTCAGCGACCAACGTTGGCACTTAGAAATGCATTACAAAATACTCTTCAATAATTTTTAAAAAACACATCAAATGTAAACTTGAATAGCCATTATGATTAAAACATAATTTATTTGCTCTTTTGCCCATTTTTATTTGCCTATTCACTTTCAATTGTTTTCACTCATTTAAAAGATGAACTACTTCACCTTACCCATCATTCATCCTTTTCTATGCAACACCTCTTGCAATAAATATGCTTATTCCATAGTAGTGGGACTTTCCAAGTCCTCATCTTGACTTGTCAATCTAGGTCCAAGGCAAACCCAATAACTCTATTGCTACAACTCACACATTCACCAAGTCTCATGTCTAGCCTCACAAATCTATAGAGACTGGCCAATCTAGATGTAGGATTCAATGAGAACAAAAGGCAAGTATCCACACTTTAAAAAAATTAAAAAAACACAACAAATGTAAACTTAAACGATCTTGAAGGAAATTAATGACTCAAACACATATCATTTGTTGTATTGACTATTTTCACTTGCACGTTTGCTTTCAAACTGTTTTCACTCTACTTGGATAGCATTTTAATCTTCAAAGAAATTCAACATTCATGTGCAAGGAGACAGTAGGATCCAACTGACAATGGATTTGTTCCAAGGAGCTAATATAAGGCCCAAGATACGTATTTCCAATTTCCAACATCAAGCATCAAGTAAAGCTACATTGAAAATCTACAATTTTTGCCTCAAATTTTTTTCTTTACATTTTATAGCTAAATTTTTACAGAATTTCAGTTTTTTACATTGTAAAATTAGAAATCTAAAAAAAAAAAGGAAAAGGTTTAAAACCCTAGGGTTATGTTATTTTATTTTTTTCCTTGCATTCTTGCTTTTATTTTTCTTATTCATTTTTTAAACTTTTTGTTGCAAATTTTTAGCTTTGTTGCTTGCATTTTTAAATTAACCTTAACTTCTTTTCTATCCATGGTGTAGGATTTTTTAACTCTTGATATGCCTATACCATACACCAATCACAAAAAAAAGGGCTTTTTTTGCTCTAGGAGGCATTAACCATCTCAAATACATTGCCTGCAAAGATAGATACGATTTTACCTTATGCCTAAATGTTCAAAGTAAGGTTGTAAGGGAGATGACAGTGCAGTTGGAGCCTCCTTACTAAACAAGTAATAGAGATTAAGACAAAACCTAGAAGAGTGTGCAACTTCCAACCTATTTGTGTGCCATACTTGGATTGGGGTCATCAACCAATTTTGATCCATATGGAGGCAATCCAACAATAAGGGGGCAGCAAATGTAAAGCAAATGGTCCAAGATGACACTTGGTGAGATCGCACAAAATATCTTATTAGTTTCACTAAACCCATCATAAGTATGACTTGCTTTACTAACATGAATAAGCCATGTTTGGGAAAGACTTACGATGTCATCAACTCAATGATTAAGAAGATGAAGTCCATCATATATGCAAAAGAACATGATCCTAACAAAAATTTCTTCGAAAAGGTGTAGTCAATTTGTTTTGAGAGATTAAGCAAAACGAAAACCTCACTTCATATTCTTGCATTGACTCCCAAATATTATAGTGAACAAATCCTTGTTATGGCAACAAGGTTGCCACCATACCATGATACAAAAAGCACTTACTAAGCCCTTCCCTAAACATTGTATGGAGGATGCAATTGGAAAATAGTTTGTTGATTTTGCAGCCCCCAACTACATCCTCCAAAGGTCAAAGTATTTCCACTATCTATGGCAAGTATGGGAAGGGTTCTCACTCTTGGGGGTACCTTAATGACAAATAAATTGCTACACCTCCAAATTCTTCCAATCAAAATTTTATCACAAGCAAGTTTGTTAATATTTACCCATTTGCTAAGATCCTCTATGAGTACCAATGGAGTTGGGAGGACAAGTATATGCTTCCTCTGAAACTGTGGTATCTAGCTTTCAACCTTACCACGAAATCCTTTGACAAAATTCCAACTTGGGTAAGACTTCCATACCTCCCTTTACAATTTTGGTTTGAATCTTGTTTTGAAGTTATTGGAGACACTCTGGGCAAATTTTTGGGGGTGGATGAGGGTTCCTTAGGGTTGCAACACACAACCTTTGCCCATATATTGGTAGAGATGGATTTGAAGAAAGGTTTCCTTGCTAATTTAATTTTAAAATCTGGAGAGGGGAGTTGGTTGCAACTAGTGGATTATGAGGGCATCCCTTTTAGATGTCGTAGATGTTTCCAGATTAAACAACGCTACAAATTGTGATAAAAAAAAATCAAAGAAATAGGGTACATGGTGGAAGGAGGTTTCTAATAGGCATTATGTCGTGGAAAATTGTAGCCAAAACAATTCCCCAAGAGATTTAAATGAGAAGGGAGTCGTTCATAACTAGCAAAACAAAATTTCCGCAACACAATGCAATGGTCCTTTGTCATCCATGCCCTTAGGTGATTTAGGGACTTTGGCTACTGACAATGTTAACACTGATAATAGAGCTGACATGGAAGGTAAATGTAGTATTCTGGATGTGAGGGCAAGAAATAGTTCAAAGGCTAAGTGGTGTGATGGTCTAGAGTAAAATGAAAGACAAGTTTATTCAAGGAGCATGAATGAGAGGGGGAGGACTACTATGAAAGAATCTAAAGCGGAGATGCTAGAAGCAGATACACAAGAGGAACGATGGACAGAGGTGAAGAGGAAGAGAGATAAAAAATTAAGGGAGGAAGGTTCCTTAAATATGCTTCTCTGCTCACATTATAGGGGCCGAGTAAAAATCAATATCTAATTGTTGACCTATTAATGGATCCTACACTTTGATGCATTGTTAGTCGGGGGGGTGGCCCCTCAGTTGTAGCCCCACTTGGTTCGGGCCAAGTTAAAACCCAATATCTTAATACAAATAAAGTCTATTGATCAAAAAAAAATTACCCACTTACTAAATTTTATATTTTTCACATTAAAAATTACTATTTTCCAATTTGACGTTTAATTTATAATTTATTAATTTAACAACTCTAACAAGAACCCATTTTGCTTCAAAAAGTTGCTAGTCCTTGTTCATTTGAATGGAATTCGTGTACATACTCTTCTGTCCACACAACGAGAGGAAACCAATTGGCATCAACTTCAAGTAAAGCAAGGGAAATAACTTACAAGCATTCCAAAATTGGGCCTTCTTAGAATAAAGAAAAATGATGTATACAAGGAGAAAAGAAGTTGTGAGATGTAGATCCAAAGAAAAAAGACTTGGATATTTAATTTGTTGCACAATCTTCAATTTTTGAGGAGTCAACTAGCAAGCATACCTTTAGTCTGAGTGACAGTTGACTCCATGTTGTTCTCCTATTCTACTTGCATAATCTAATATTAATGATGATGTTGATTACTAAGTGTATTACTATTATTTTAATATTGAACAAATCTATCACGAGTATGACATTCAAGTTTCACAAATTGATATCAATTTAGTATTAGTGTATTTCAAATTTTTAAATTTGTAGTGGTTTTGTTTAGCATGTGCCTAATATATGGTATTCCAAACTTCTGTTTTTAAGCTGCATATATATTATGTTTTGTACAGACGTACACAAAACATACCCAACACCCCCCTCCCCACAAAGAACGTTCTGCCATATATCATACCCATGGACCCATACCCTATACCAATTTTGTAGCTTAGCTTTTGGAGTTCATGTGAGAAGTTTGTGGCATTTTTCACTTATTTTGTTGTTTAACTGTGTGCACAGCAGATCTAATTGATTAGTTTGTCTTTTCAATTTATTTTAAAATAAGATACAAGATGATTAGTTTTTCCCTTATAATCCACAATTTCAATGGTTTTTCAATTTGCTGAGTTTTACCAGGTCTGAGCTAAGTTTTTGTCACTGAACCTGAGACTGACGCAAAAAATGGTTTGATAAGTCTTTGCTGAGTCCAAGTCTCAACATTATAGTATCTACACTTACATCAAAAGCAGCATGTGTTTCTTGGTCTAATAACATACACATTTCTGCATCGCCATCACCTCTTAGGGCCTTTCACCATGCACAAACCTTTCAAGTTATTGTAATTCCGATTCAACTTTTTACTCGCCTTTGCTCCCAATAAGCCAATCTGTTTTATATTTGCACATCTATTGTTGTTTATACTTTATACTAAATAGCAATTTCACTCACAAGAGATCGAATCCTATACTTTAGTGTTATCATTGATGTTTTCAGTCTCTATTGTTCCTGGAATCCAAGAAAAATTCAATACAAAATCATGCCTATAAACAACTTCTTGTATAAATGTTGGCTTACGTCCATAGAAGTCTAGCATCAGGTCATGCCAAAAACAAGCTAATGACCTATATATGTTACTGAAAATTCCTCTGTGAGCAATTCTTCCAAACACAAATTGTAATAATGTAGTCATTCGACAAGAGGACATTGAGAACTAATAAATTTAATTAGCATCAACAAAGAGAAATTTCTAGATACTTTGATTTAAAGCAGCTTGCATAACTTGTAACTCCCTCTTAGAGTTTTTTGGTGTTATCCTCTCAATTTTACTGTCTACTTTATGTAAGGGAAAACCTTTCACAGCAATCAAGTGAGAGTTGAAATTAAAATGCACTACTTTGATCCAGGTTTTCTATAATTGGTTCGTTCATCCCACTCAAAAAGGATGAAAATATCCTTTCATGTTTGTAACTTTGGCAACAATGTAAACAGAATAATATAGAATTGCATAAGAGTTCAACTTCAACCATCTTCACAACTTGAAATGCCAAGAACCTAAAAGACCTTTCTATGCACTCAGAAGAAAGAGCCAAAATGTTCTAGAACTCCTTGTAGCAAAACAAAAGTACTATATATTGACAAAATTACAAACACAAAAAAAAGAGACAAAAATACACGTCACCAAATATTTAATAGACATAATATATCACCCTTATGGTAGGGTTTGACAATAAAACATCTGTGCAGGGCAAAAAATCAATAAAATCCTTCAATAAAGGGATAAAGTACAACTCAAGTCATAACCCATATGATAGCCTTGGCATAACAAGACTCGGGCAGGATAAACCAAATACACAATGCTCCTTTGGTAGGAGAGATTTAGAAACTTCCTCAGCAGATGCTTCTGAAAACACTTGGAGCAATAGACAATGAAAGGGCCATTGGAAAAAACAAAAATCAGCTCCCCTGCAGGCTTCAGAATCTATATATTTGAAAAAAAAAAAAGGCAAATAATCTACCATATGAAGACTACCATTCGGTAAACCATAAGAGAATTCCTGAAGCATATTTCAGTAGCTGCTAAACTTCCCTTCCCCCTCTGGCACCCACTAAAGGCATCCACTCCATAAATTCACTGATCTGATTTTGAAGATAAGTTTCCGTTATTTGTAACTCTCTTCGGACAATTCACTCACTAAAACTAGCAGCAATGTCCCCTCCACAGTACAGATCCCATACCATCATTGCTAGTCATACTCAAATATACTAGTAACACAAATAACCTCACCAAACCTAACTAACAAAAAGGATGTAGTGTCCCTCCCTGATTTATCTTTTCCTTCCGTGCTTCGATAGACTATTTTGTCATAGCATAGACCATTTTGTGATGCTTGGATTAGACTATCATGGATTTTTATGTGGTTTAGATGCTTTATCATGGATTTTGGACATATTATATTGCATTTGACATTACTATTTCATGTGGATGATGACATTATGGATTGTTATATGGGTTATTATTATGATAGGTGCTCATTTGATGACTTATATGCATCTCCTTCTATGTGTTGTTTATACTCTTTTACGATGATTTGAGGATATTTTATAATGTACTAACCCTAATTCATGATGTGAGATTGATTATAATACTGCTTGATTGTTTGCGAGTGTCTTTTATTGTCTTCGTGATAGGGATGATGTCACATCACTCATTGCGAGCGGGATGTGCCATTGCGATTCTCTATTCACTTGCCTGTATTGTATATTGTATATGTTGTATCGTGGCTTTGTAGATGTAGGAGATGACATAAAATATCATTCTACATTGTAAGTTTAAGATTGATTACCGTTGTCAGTCTTTGTGCGAGTTGTAGTTCAGTGTTGAGTTGTCTCTTGTTGGTATGTTTGGAGTGTTGTATGTATTGATTGGTTTAATTATTAATTAATCAAGTAATTTATATAGTTTAATAATGTTAAATTAAATTAATAGATTTATATCGTTTATAATAATAAAAGAAACAAATATAGTTGACAATAAATAAATATTTGGTAAATGATTTTATAGTCATTAGATGTTTATTATTTATTATTTATGGGCTTTTGGAATTATAATTGATATTATCAGTATTATTGTTTTGTAAAAATAAGGCTTAGATATTTAACTAATTAAATAGCCTTCAATTATTTATTGTGGCTTTAATCTATTTATGGCCCTTGGTTTATTATATTAAATTATTTGTTGGGCTTCATAGTTAATTGTGCCCATGAGTATTATCTCTTTGATTGATTTATTATTTATCTTCTTGGGTTGATTAAATATTATTCTACCTACCCTTTCGTGTGATTGGTTTAGTTATTGGGTAAGTAAATTAACTATTATTTTATTTACATTTACCTCGGTTTTTTATATGGGTTCGGTAAGAAATATTATTTTTGATATTATTTTGATTGGCCGACATATTCTATGGTTTTGGCCTGGTTTTCTATTTATTTGCTTTCCTGAGATTTCACGGGGGTTGGCTCGAGAGGTATTTTTTCTACGATTTTGGATTTGGATTGCTTTGAGGAGTTTGGATTGTGGCTTGTTGGATCTTCTTCAGCAAATTCATCCTTTCATTTTCAGCTTTCACCATGTTAGAGGATTTCTTGCTCTTGCATTTTCAGATTTGAAAAGATTGTCTTCTCTACGTATTCTCAGGAGTTTTTGGGGAAAATATTCATATAGTTGTATAGTTTAAAGTTTTAATTTATGTCATATGCATTATATACTATAGTTGAAACTATATTAGATTGGGGGAAAATTTGTATTATGTTGTGCGCAACCGTGAATGGTCGGCACTGCATATATTGTCTGAGTATTATTGTCTTGTATTTTTGGCTTCCTATGAGTTATTCTTTGGATAGGAACTGAGACTTGGCCTTGTTATACCCTTTTATAGAATGCTGGAGAGAGTCGGGAATTCATTTTAATTTCTGTAATTTTTCTGTGTTCTGGCTCAATGCCGTGTCGACCATTTTTTGGAAATCTTCTACTATGGTTTATGGTTTGATGTTTTGTTTATATCATTTATTTCCTATGATTTGGGCATTCTCTTTTGAGCCTTTATTTGTAAATTTTCTATACTTGACTGATTTTATTTTATTCCCATAAGTTTCATGTTTTCGTCTGAGTTTTTTTAGTAAATGTGCTAAAAGGACATATGCGCTATTTAGTTAAGTATATGCATTGTTTTACCTGTCAAATGCGCTGTTTTGTTTCTCGTATGCACTGCAAAACGATTCAAATGCGCTGAAACCTTATAGAAGCACTGAAACTTTATGTATGTGTTGTAAATCTGAGTAAATGCGCTACAAGATTTTGCAGAAGCGTTGTACAATCAGGTATATGCGCTGCACAGTCAAGTGTATGCGCTAAACTGGGTGTTTTTAATTTTTGGGTCTATTTTCTATGTTTTCAGAATTTCAGTTGGTTAATCTGGTTTTCTCAAATCATTATGATGTCTATCCAGAGACTGTGTCTTGGTCTTCAGTGACTCTAGGATGTCCGGAGTAATGTTTTGATGAGTTATTTGATCATTTGTATTGTTGCAAGAGGAGCGATGCCTTGCTATGGATTCTTTCCTCTATGATGTTGTGTGGTTTATTTGACCTATGTGGTATACATTATTGGTTCATGTGCATTTATGATGTTCTATCTTGGTTAGCCGGATAGTGTTTTGAAAGCTTCCTTGTTTGATTTCGTGTGTTGTTGAGACCTAGGTGCATGGTTAGGGGGAGTGGGATTTTGTGAGTCTGTCGAGGTCACGAGGAATAGACTGCTAGGATTTTTGAGTAATAGAACCGGGGTCTAGACTGTTTGGATAGCTCATTGGAGGTTTTCCATTGTAATTTGACAAGTGATAACATAATAATTAATATTAGGTGGGTTGGGTAGAGTAACTCATCTAAGCAAGATAATAAATGTGTTTTGTAATACCCATCTCATGGAACGGAGATCGAAGTGAGGTGGTAGATCTGGTAAATGAGTAAACCGAACTCCCTTGATTTCCTCAAAGGTTGAGATGGTTCCGCATGTGTACCCTATGTCGTAGCATGTGATGACACTCTTTCCCTACATGTCGGTCCTAGTTCCTTATGTCTTGTTGTTAAGTCACCTCTAGAGGTTTCTTGGTTGTTTGGTATGTTTTCCTTGGTTGTGTTAGAGTTGTTCCTCTTTGGTTGATAGGTGTCAGCTTAGATCTAGAGTGTGTGTGGGATCTTGTGTCATCTCCTAGCACAAGGGGTGGTTCTTTTGGTTCCACATGGTCGGGTGGTTGGTGCCTTCCTTCCATTGGGATGTTCTTCATTGGATGCCTTGCGTGGATGTGGATCTCTTCTCTCTTCAGCTCGTGGATGGAAATTCGTAGCAGATTAATGTACATGATTCATTTGACGTGTATATGTATTTGTATTTGAGAGCTATGCTCATTGTTGTAAAAGACATTGTATTCATGTATCTAGTAGATGTTATTAGGGAAAATGATGTATCAAGTGTATCTTGAGAATGTTTAATAATGAAATTAGTGGATATTGAATCTATGGATGTGAACTTAGTGCTATGTGTGTGATGATGTAATTAGTCCATATTGCTATGGTTTAATAATGTGGTAATTGGTATTGAAATGGTTATTTGATGTTAAAAGAAAATAATGGTTCGGATTAGGAACATTTGGTATTGGTGCTTAAACTGAACCTTATGGGATGGTTGAGTATTCATAAATGGATGTAATCATTCTAGGATAAAGTAATCAATCATATATGATTATGTGAAAGGAATTAATGATAGTAAGTTAGATTGTATTTGGATTATGGAAGTTAAATGATATCATAATTAGGAATTGTTAAGTGTGTAGCTTAAGTAGTGCCGTAGAGATACCCTAGAGGAAATAGATGATTATTGATGTATTGTATTTCATTCCTGCTTGTGTAACATGGTTGGTGATTATATTCGTGATGACTAGTTGTTTATCAAGTTAATGAATGTTATCGCATTGTATTGGATGCATGTTTAGATGTTTAAAAAAAAAAATTGTTATCTCTATTTTGCATGTTAGTTAGTGTATTTTTCTAGGGTATTTTGGTGGGCATTACAACTCACTAAAACTAGCAGCACTACCCCCTCCACAGTACAGATCCCATACCATCATTGCTAGTCATACTCAAATATACTAGTAACACAAATAACCTCACCAAACATAACTAACAAAGAGCTTCACATATCACATTGACATGGAACACACAAATTATGGAAATGCAACATAGCAGCCCAATTTTTTAATTATCTATTTATACTTCAGTTAAAGTCCCATAGAAGAGGGCTATCAAGAATTTCTCAACAAGTTCTAAAGAGCAAAATTTGGATAAATGGGTTGCAATGTCCCCAAATTGGGATTAAATTGTTTGTGCCCAAAACTGACAATTCTAAGAAATATTATTACTAGCTAACTACCCCATAGCCAATCATAGTTTAGTTTGGTAGGAAAACTCAAAAGGGCACCAGTAAACTGCCCAACCCAACTAAGCCCAACAGAACGCAATACTCAATCATGGCAACTTGCCATCATAGTTCCATCCCTTGGGGTAATCTATTTGCCTCTCGCCCCACAAGCGGCAAGAACATCCAACTATGATTCATTCCATCCCTTGGGGTAATCTATTTGCCTCTCGGCCCACAAGCGGCAAGAACGTCCAACTATGACCAGTTTCATCCCTTGAGTTAATCCATTCACCTTTCAGCCCACAAGTGGCAAAAATGTCCAACTATGACCAATTCCATCCCTTGGAGTAGTCTACTTAGTTCGTGTCAGCCGGTAAACCGCATCTCCCTCGCTTATTTCCTCCAACTTGTTGTGACCATTTCACACATCGCCCCATTTAAAATGGGGACCCCCTCTTTTTGCTCTTTTTGCTCGCCTTTTTTCTCCATTTTTAGGGTTTTGGTTTAGTTTGTCAGTTGTCTGGATTAGGGTCAGGCCTTAGGGTTTCCCATTTTGTCGTTTTCAGGCCAGAGTCCGATCAATCTTGAGAGCTTTTTGAGCTTCCTCTTGTAGGATGCAATTTTGAATGAAGTGAATTCGCCAGAGGCTAAGAATGTTTGTCTAGTTTCAATTGGAATTTTTAGTGCAACTCCGATTTTAGCTAAGTGTTAATGATGAGATTTTTTATTTTTGTCCGATTGAATGGTTTTGACCAAATTTTGAGAATTTTGATAATTGATCCCGGGCATTGGAAATGACTTGTTTTTGCCTTGTGAAGTGATTAAACCCTTGAAATCTTGATATTTTGGCCTGTGGAAGCAAAATTGCTCCTGTCCCTCAATGAAGGACCGGAGCTCGTTTCTCAAAATTTTACTGTCTCTGCAGGATCAAGACGAATTTTTGATTGAAAGTGATAAAGGGAGGCATGTTCTTTCCGTTGAATATAATTTGAAGAATTTCACAAACACAAAAATGTGTTAGGAGCAAAAATCGCTCCTGTCCCTCAGTGAAGGACCGGAGCTTAAAACCTAAAATTACCTTGTCCTTGCAGGATTTGAACGATTTGACGATTTGAAGAGATCAAAGGAGATATGTTTTATCAGTTGAATATAACTTGAAAGTGCCTTCGTGCAGAAAATTGGACCTAGAAGCTAAATCGCTCTTGTCCCTCAGTCAGGGACCAGGGCGAAATTCAGTGGTAGCTCCCGTCCCTCTCCCAGGGACCAGGGCGAAATTCAGTGGTAGCTCCCGTCCCTCTCCCAGGGACCAGAGCGAATTTCCTCATAGGGCATGTTTTGGGCAAAGATCAAGAAAGTTTTGAGTTTGAGGCAAACAAAGAAGGTATAATGAACCTGTTGAAGACAAATTGAAGATTGCAAGACGCCTGATGAACTCCATATTGGCCTAGGCGCTCCTGTCCCTCAGTCAGGGACCAGAGCGATTTTTGCCTTAGACGAATTTCTTGCCAAGTTAGAACGAACTCCAGGCCAAGGATGAATGAAAGGGGACACAATGAGTCCATTGAAGATAATTTTTGAAGTGAGCAAAGTGTGATGGAGCCTACAAATGAAAGTTCGCTCCTGTCCCTCTCCCAGGGACCAGGGCGAAATGTTAATTATCTTGCCTTCCTCCCAAGTTTAAACCACTCCAAGTCAGGATACAAGGAGGCAATGATGTTTGAAGTGTCTCGACGGAGAATGAAGTATCAAAGACCGCCAAAGATGAAGGAATTGCATTCTATGTCCTAGTTCGCTCCTGTCCCTCTCCAAGGGACCTGAGCGAAATATTCAAATGTATCCAAATTTAAGTTGCCACTCACATTTTAAGTGTTCGAAAGGGAGTAAAGAACATCGTTTTGCACTTTGAAGACAATTACAAGTTAATATGATGAACGATTTGCACTAAATGCCTAAATTCGCTCCTGTCCCTCAGTCAGGGACCAGAGCGAAATCTCCAAGGAGGCTTAAGTTTTGGATGTTGATCACATTTCGTACGTTCAAGAGGGATCAAAGGACCTCATTCTACATTGTGAAGGCGATTGCAAATTGATGGAAACAAGGATGAGCCCAGGATGCCTAAATTCGCTCCTGTCCCTCAGTTAGGGACCAGGGCGATATTCACTATATTGGTCAGTTCATCCAAAAATCACGCTAAGTCAAGGACGTACAAGGTTGCAAAAGGTTAGAGTATCCTTAAAAAGATGATGTGCAAAGAAACCAAACGTCAAATGGTGATCAATTTGAACAAGGAGACAAAATCGCTCCTGTCCTTCAAGCAAGGACCAGAGCGATTTTCACTAAATCTATCATTTGTTCCACAAGATCACATCAAGCCAGGGTACACAAGGTCGAAGATATCGTTTGGAAGGCAATGAACAAGAAGCAAAGGTTGAAAGATAGCAAATTTGAGCCAGAATACAAAGTTCGCTCCTGTCCCTCACTAAGGGACCAGGGCGAAAACCATTTAAGCATCAAAATGCCTTGTTAAGGACGAATAAAGTAAGAATGAAATGAAGGGATAACGTCATTGCTTGCCACATGATGAAGATTGGTGATCGAAGCAACAAAGATCAAGGAGAAAACACCAAGTTCGCCCCTGTCCCTCAGTCAAGGACCAGAGCGATATGGTTCGTATTTTTCAACTTCCAAATTTTGACGCTAAAACATTTTTTGAATTTTATTAAGTGCTAAAAAATCGATAAATTTTAAAATTCAATTAATAGCATTTAAAATTTGCGCGTAGCATTTAATTAATTATTTTTGCCTTTAAAAATCGGATTAATTAAAAACAATGGCATTTAATTAATTAATTATTAATTTAAAAATTGGGGCGCTTGGGGTTTATTTGTTTTAAAATACAAAAGTCGGCCTTTAAATTTATTTAAAATTTGCCTTATTCACCAAAGTCGGCCTAGGGTCAATATGAAGGTGAGCGCCTATAAAGGGAGGTGAAAATTTCATTTTCAAATCATCATTTAAACTTCATTCATATGCGATTTTGGAAGAAGAAGTGCGAATTGTGTTTAAAGAGTGCGAATTTCATTAAAGGAAGGTGCGAAGCATTATCAAAGGAATGCGAGTTTGAGTTGAGCGAACTTGCCAAGGCTACATTGAAGACCCCCCAAAGGTGGCGAAGTGCTAAGAAGGACGTTCATTTGAAGAAGATCGCGTGGAAAAGCTTCAAGCATCGATTTTTGCCTAGGCGATTCTCTTTATTTTGCATTTTAGAGTTAAACTCTCAAGTGAGGTATGGTGATGATCCCTTGTTTTAATTTTGAAATTTTGATCGTCATAGCCTTAAATTTTGAATTTTGAAATTTTGAATTCCAATAGCTCAATCGTTATTTAGGAAATGATAACTCAAGGACTTATCATGAAGTTTCCTAAAATTAATCTAATCTAGTTATACATTGCAAGATCTAGTTACTTATTATGAAATGTTGTGTAGGTATGGCGACCCCGAAGGCGGGAGCATCCACCAGTCGTCCAGCTCTCATGAAGGAAGATCAAAAGACCGAAGAAGTGGAGACCAAGATCGTGTCTAAGTGGAGCAACATTGGAGATACCAACTTGGGCAACTTCAGCACGAAGAAGTTTCGAGAGGTCCCTTACATTGGCAAGCCATCACCCGTCGCCCGAAGGATAATTGAAAGTGGCATCATTAAGGCGGTCGGCTTCCCTCCAGCAGTACAGTGTCATGAGTTGATGATCGAGTGTGCTCGTCATTATGATCCTCAATCCAGAACGATCGTGTCCAAGGAAGGAAACACTTTAGCTTATCTTTCAGAGGAAGCTATAAGTGAGGCTTTTCATCTTCCAGAGCACAGAGATATGGTCTACAAGAGCATAGAAAGAGCCAGGTCCATGTACGAAGATGATCTAGATGCTTGCCTAAGCATCATCAACAAGAACTGGTTACTTAAGAGTCGTCCTCGCCTGAGCAAGATCCCGAACACACCACATAGGATTGATTTCCAGGAGGAGTATAGAGATTTGATTACAATGCTCAACCGAATCACAGGAGCCCCTCAAGCCTTCTACTTTGAGAAGTGGATGTTCTACTTTATCCAAGTGATAGTTCAGGGAAAAGGAACAATGCATTGGGCTTTCCGGCATTCTGTTGATATTTATTACATTCAGAAGATAATTTTTGGAAAATAAAAAAAGGGAATAGAAACAACTTCGGATTATCATGCATTTACTTATATTGTATTAGTTCGGTTTAACTGAATAAAATCTGTGCCAATAAGGAATCTTCGAAACCCGATTTATTGAAAGGGATGATGGATGAAAAATTGTTCATAAATATACAAAACAGCGTATACCCTTTGATTCTATCAGATAGGGTGCTCGGAAAAGGTTGGAATAGTTAAATAGGAGGATTACTATGACTATAGCCCTTGGAAAGTCTTCCAAAGAGGAACAAACTTTATTTGATATTATGGATGACTGGCTACGCAGAGACCGTTTTGTTTTTGTGGGTTGGTCCGGTCTATTGCTTTTTCCTTGTGCTTATTTTGCGCTAGGCGGATGGTTCACGGGTACAACTTTTGTGACTTCGTGGTATACTCATGGATTGGCCAGTTCCTATTTGGAAGGTTGTAATTTTTTAACTGCTGCAGTTTCTACGCCTGCTAATAGTTTAGCACATTCTTTGCTGCTATTATGGGGTCCTGAAGCGCAAGGAGATTTTACTCGTTGGTGTCAATTAGGTGGTCTATGGGCTTTCGTACAGTTGAGGAGACTCAAGGCTACCAAGTCCTTCCACATGAGTTCATACGTCATATATGCCTTGATCAGGAGCTTTGAGTACGCAGGACTACCTCACAGAGGAGTGATTGGAAGAGGACCCGGCGAGGTCAGGGTTTGTGATTCCTATGTCCACTTGCATCATCCGCCAGGAAGTAACTACAAGTTAGTTAATGATACCTTCACGATGAACATCACAAGGACGTTGCAAGGTGGGATTCACAACAGATTATCTCAGGATGCACAGGAACTAGTAAAGAGGTACGGTGCTTGGTTTATCCAATTTCCGAAGTTTACTTATATCAGAGTTCATGGATGTCCTTCACCTCCATACATCTTGCCGAGATATCCGACAGACAAAATTGTGTTACTTGAGGTAACAAGATAGTTGGCAGCTTATGCGAAGGCATTCAGACACAGACATGGAAATGGAGTTCCTGTACCTATCATATTAGGCAATTCAGTTGAGGTATGTCCTAATGCTTTAGCCATGGATGACGCAGAGAAGGAGTTAGCTTTGTATTCTTTTTCATTCTTTGCTTTGAGAGAAAGCTTTGATCCACATGGATATATAGAGGAGACAGTCGGTAGGAAGTTTAAGCATGAGTTTCAGATAGAAGATTTTATGATGAATCTCTTAGACGATCTTGAAGTGAAAAGGAAGATGCATTCTAGATTGCCTTTGGATTTCATCAGGAAATGCAAGATTTACAGAGTGGCCGACCAAGCTCAGGACAGTGGCAGACATCTCCAGTCATCCTATGATCGAGAAAGCAAATCAGTAAGGCTAGATTGGAATGAGCCCGAAGTTGTGGATCTAGATGCTTTGATGGCTCCAGTCTTGTCTTGTACTCGCAGATGGGTTGATGTGCAGCATCAGAAGTTGAGAGAGCAAGGCATAGCTATGACTTTCACTTTGGAAGAGAAACCAGCCGAAGGTGGAGCTAGTGTAAGCGAAGGCAATCCTAATCCCAGAAATACAAGTGAAGGCAACCTTCGAAGTGCAAGTGAAGGCAATCTCCATCCAAGAGGTTCGAAGAGGAAAGAGAGACCTGAAAAGAGAGAATCTTCCAAGAAGAAGCAAGGGGCCAACCGAGATCGTTCATCCGGCACATCTTCTCGACCAGAAAAAAGAACACTTGAAGTGGAAGAGTCTATGGAGTCGATGGTACAGAATGATAAAGAAGGACAGGCACCTCAAGGGTCACCAAGTGGATCTCTCCAAGATTATGAGTTACATGAAGACAAGAACAATGACGAGGTAACATCTCCTCCCAGAGAAGAAGAAACACTGCATAAGGAGATACAGGTTAAAGAGACAAGATCGGCCATCCCAGATTGGTTGAAGGAAAGATTAACTAAGGTGATCGTGATTGAGGACGAAAACAATGTAATTGATTTGGAGAGCCTTGTTGGACGTTCTCAGGAAGTGACAGAGAAGAGGAAGGCTACCAAGATGTCCAAGATGATTAGAGATGAGACTGGATCCAGAAAATTACAGATAGCTACACCGGCAGTGGACAAGTATGAAGGGGAGATCCTAGCGGAGGAATATGATATAGAGACATTTGAGCTAGATCCATCCACAGCGAAACAGACAATGGATGATGCCACCGATTCATTTGAGGCCTTGAAAGACAAGCTTAGAGAAGAAATGGAGAAGAATAGAAAGCTTGAGAGAGAAGTCGGTGCATGGAGAACATATTTCAGCCATCTCAATGAGCCTTTAGGACGTCAGGATCCAGGAAGATCACCCGTACAGGCACTTCCCCTTCAATCAATTAATGAGGCAGAGAGATTCAGAAGTATGGTCCAGCGTATGAGTACTTGGATGGACAAATCTCATACAGTTGCCGTAGAATTTGCAACAAGGATGATGAAGACTATTCATAGGGCTATCCAAGTTCTTGAGATCATCCACAACTTGATGATAACAGTAGCCGCTTTTGCTCATACCAAAGATGTTATCATTCCTGTCTTGAAAGTAATCAGACAAGCATCGAGGAAGGTCTTAGCGCAGGAAAAGATTATGGATGGAGGACCTCACAGTTTGCTTCAGTGGTCAACCTTACTCCAGATGAAGGAAGTTCTCTTCGAGGACATCAGTATCAGATGTAGCCATGTTGAGGAGGTGATCAATCCGATCCAGGACAGAGTATTTGAGGTACTACGTACCATTCTTGGCAGGAGGATCGAAGTTGAGACAGATGTGGATTTGCAGGAATTGGAGGATAGAATCAAGGTCATCTTTTGCAAAGACGCTAATATCACAGATGAGCAACAGGACCAGATGTTTGCTACCATGCTCCTGATTGAAAAGACTAAGGAACTTGAACCTGAATGGGACGCTGCTCTTCTCGAGGCATTTGATCAGGTCATCCACTTGGAAGAAAGAATGAAGAATCTTCCCGAGATTCCAATTGCTGAGATCGAAGGAATCGTATCAAGATTCATTGCATATGCTAAAAAGGAGCATTGGAAAGAGAATAAGATTCTAGATGAAAGGTTGTTATAGATGACATGGCACTTTAATTGTCATTGGTCTATGTCTCCTAGGTTTTTGTGCCAAATTTAATATTTGGCTATGCATTTAATATTGTTCAGTAAAAAGGAGGCTATTTGTAACAAACCCTAATTAGGGTTTAGGTGTCATGATCTTGACCATTGATCTGCTTTCGATCTGGACCGTTCATTGTAATTGAGGATGCTATTTATACCCTCATTTCATTTCATTTTGTAATTAGAGATTAGATATCAAAGAGTTGGAAATTATTAGAGAGATTAGAGTTTAGAAGCAATTTACTTTTGTAGCAAGATTGAGTTTTGAAGAAGGAATTCAAACAATTGTTGTACATGATGGCTTTGAGATCAATGAAATATTGAAGTTATGGTGTTTTGTTGCAATTCTCTTGGTTATCTTCATGGTTGTTCAATTTTCTCGAATCATTCTCAATCAAAGTAGTGTGTTACTTCGAAGGACAAAGTGTTGGACTTGATCTTTGGTAGGATTCGCTTTCCAAACCACTAGCTTCTTGCTGATTGTAGGAACGCCTTGCGTGGTCGACTGGAGAATACTTGAATCACTTAACCTTCAATCGTTGTTGTATCTTGGATATGCACCTTCGTGGTAGTGTCTTTGATCTTTGATGTATTGAAAAATCATTTGTTACCTTAGAAGATCGCATCAATTTCAATTGAGTTGTTAGTTTATGGCAAAATTGAAGTTGGTAGAATCTCACCAAGCCTTGTCCACATTAAGTCATTCTTAGGGTTAGACTAGATTAGACCTCTTGCAAACCCTATCCTTTTGTTATTTTTTTAAAAGGCTTGTTTAGTTTACCAAGATCTTCGGCAACGTAAGGCCCCTTGATGACACAGCAATCACAACGACCATTGGTGCTTATCCACACGTAGAGACCCTACTTACAAGAACATTGGAGTCATCCTAACTGATCCTTCTTGCGAAATCTTCAGCAGTTAGCGACTTTATTCAAGAGAGGATAAGATGCCTTTGGGTATTTTATTCTGTGTATGATTGTGTACAAAATACACGTCAACACTACCCCATAGCCAATCATAGTTTAGTTTGGTAGGAAAACTCAAAAGGGCACCAGTAAACTGCCCAACCCAACTAAGCCCAACAGAACGCAATACTCAATCATGGCAACTTGCCATCATAGTTCCATCCCTTGGGGTAATCTATTTGCCTCTCGCCCCACAAGCGGCAAGAACATCCAACTATGATTCATTCCATCCCTTGGGGTAATCTATTTGCCTCTCGGCCCACAAGCGGCAAGAACGTCCAACTATGACCAGTTCCATCCCTTGAGTTAATCCATTCACCTTTCAGCCCACAAGTGGCAAAAATGTCCAACTATGACCAATTCCATCCCTTGGAGTAGTCTACTTAGTTCGTGTCAGCCGGTAAACCGCATCTCCCTCGCTTATTTCCTCCAACTTTACATATAATTGCTTGGGGTATAAGAATAGGTAGATTTCATTAATTTAATGAACATATAGTTTAACAATGCTTATTAATATCATACATAATATATATTAAAGAATATACATTACCGATCATATTTTATACAACTAAATATACACAACAAACATATCCATATTCATACATACTATCCTTAAACCAAATTTCTGCTTTGGTTTTTTGTATATATTTCAGAACTAATCTTATTATCTTCTTCTATTTTTCCCTCTCCCCCTTCTCCTTGGAGCATCGATCTGCATTATATACTTCTCAACCAGTCTTGGAAGATCATGTCTCTCCCTTGTTGCGTCCCTCCCAAGAGTGTTGTCTCCTTGTATTCTTACCATTGCTTTTAACTTAATAAATTGCTGCCCTTAGTTATTTGTATGTTGGTCAAGCATATAAAGGAGCATTTAAACTTAGACTTATCTTGTTGTCAATATAGACAAGTCGCCCAACATATAAATGATATTAATTTAATTTAATTTTTCCCCCTATGAGTGAAAATGTGTGCAAATAAAATGATTGAGATAAAACCTACCAATCTAAGCAAACACAAAAATCCATTCAACCATTCAAGATAAGGACGACTGAAAAGAAAAACTAGGTAAACAAAATAATATCAATTAAAATGCAAACTCTAGATTTATCCTTCGATTTGATAGTCCTTCGGTTTGATGTGCGCTCGATAAAGAGTAGATGCTAGATTTCACTCCATGATAATAAATGCAAAATGCATATTAAATTGATATGGATGTGTAAAAGATGAGTAAACAATTTGGCATTATGACGATATGAAAATGAAAGTGGATGCAAAATGAATGTAAGATGAGGATTCAAAATGGCATTTTAATGATATGAAAATGAGAAGTGGATGGATTGTGAAGGAAAATGAAGGGATTAAATAGGCTAAGCTAGAAGATGAGGAGGCATGAAAAAGAGACACTGGCCCTGAGAAGGGCAAGTGTCATGGATGGAAATGACGTGTCCTTGAGAACAACAAGTGTCATGGGGAGGAATGACATGTGTCCCTAATTTAAGATATTTTGGAATGTGCACACATATAGTGAGGGCAAGGGGATACGGTTGATTACAACCTGTGGTTAGCTAGGTGGATAAGGTTAGGAGAAGGATTAGATGAGAGTTAGGAGACATGTGGGGAAAGTATTATTAATTAATTCAATGAGGGAATTAAGAGGAAAAGTCAAAATGAATTAAATAATCAAATTATGCATTTGATGTATTTAACAGAAGAAGGGATCACATTTAATTATTGATTCATGATTATCAAATAATTAATTAAAAGGGGACTATAGCATAATTAATGAAATTAATTAGCTAGAAGGAGGGAACACTAACTAATTAAATAATGTTCACTATAATGGCGGAAAGTTTGGAAAGATTCATTCATAAAAAGGTGGTGGAAGGATCTCAGAAGGGCCTCATGCTATCCTCCGCGAATTTGATTTGCTCTCATCAACAATTTGTTGATGATACTATTTTAATGGGAAGCTCCTTTGTTGGGGAAGCCAAAATCATTAGATTGATTCTCTACCTTTATGAAAAGGCTTCTAGACAAATGGTTAACATTCTTGGTTGCTAACATTCTTGGTTGCATCATAACTAAGCTCCCCTCTACTTACCTGGGTCTCCCTTTGGGATCAAAACCTTCTGATTCCTTTTGGCTCTCTTTAATTGATCGGTTTAATAGGAAGTTGGTTGGGTGGAAAGGCAACCTTTTGAGTCAGGCTGGTAAAATTCAGTTGCTGAAAGCTACACTTCAGAACCTCCTAGTGTATGCCCTCAGTTTGTTCAAGATTCCCTCTAAATTTGCTGAAATTATTAATAAAATTCAAAAAAGATTCCTTTGGTTTGGGGTTGAGGAAAAGAAAAGAATCCCTCTAGTTGCCTGGGAGAATGTTTGTAAGCCAAGGAGATATGGTGGACTGGGAATTAGAAGCATTAAAACTTTTAACAATGCTCTTTTGGCTAAACAGGTCTGGAGATCTTATGACTGTAGAAGGGAATGGAACACTTTATGGCACAATAAATACCTCTCTAATGTTCATTCTTTGCAAGATTTTTTGAGTTCTTCTCATATCCCCACTGAGTCCCATCTTTGGAACAATATCCTCAAGGCTAGGGAAGTGGCTAGCTGGGGAGCCTATTGGAAGTTGGGGAATGGTAGAAGAATCCAATTTTGGGATGATTGTTGGATCGAGAATCACTCGCTTGCTTCTGATCCTACATTAGGATCTTTAAGGGATCTTTGTGTGGCATCTTTTGGCTTAATGGCGGCTGACTATTGGAAGGAGGGTAAGTGGGTGAATCTTTCTGTTGTTAGTCCTTCTTTTACTCACTTGCAGCTTTCCCTAAACTCTTTTGGTCTAAAGGATGATGTGGACGATGAGCTTATTTGGAAATTCACTCCTAATGGGAAGTTTTTTGTTGCTTCTGTGGATTGTTGTAAAAAACCCCATGTCTCTTGGTGTTCTAAGGTGTGGATCAAGGACCTCTCTCCTAAGGTCAATATGGTTTTTTGGCTCCTCTTTCTTAATAAAATCTTAACAACAGACAATCTTGTTAAGAGAGGCTTTTCTATCCCAAAAAGAAGCTACTTGTGTATGAGGGATGTTGAATCTGTTGATCATCTATTTTTACATTGCTCTTACACTTCTGAGATTTGGGGACTGGTGCTTCAGAAATGGGGTCTTTGTTTGACTCTCCCGAGGGCCATAAAGGAGTTCGTTCCCCAATGGAACCCGCCCTCAAGAAATCTTCTCTTGAAGAAGCTATGGTCCTTTGTGTTCCCTCACATGACGTGGGGTTTATGGAAAGAACGTAATAATCGTATCTTCAGGAATATCCATATCCCTCCTGATATTGTTTTCAAGAAAATCTCTAGAGCCATCTCCGATAATCTCTCGACTGTTAGCTCCAATGTTCTTTTTCAAAGTGGAATCCTTAAGGAGTATGAAGCCAATGTTGTCAAGGATTGGGATTTTGGTCATCTTCTTCATTTGGTCAAACCTAAGGTCAATCCTAGGGACAACATTAGTTGGAACTTTCCACCCCAAGGATGGGTGAAAATCAATTTTGATGGTGCGGCTAGGGGGAACCCTGGTCAAGCCAGCTGTGGGAGGGTGATATGGGATCACTATGGCAACTTCATTTCTGCTATTACTAGCCCTCTTGGAAAACAGACTAATAATGTCACAGAAGCTATAGGAGCCTATCACAGCTTAAAACTTGCTAAACAGTACAACTTTAAGCTTGTTTGGGTCGAGGGGGACTTTAAGAATATTATCAACTACCTAAAGGGCAAATCTACTCCGGCTTGGAATGTTGATATATGGATAAAGAAGGCAAAACATATTATTAAAAACCTTTGATAGATACATTATTGTTCATGTATACATACAAGCCAATGTGGCGGCCGACTTCCTTGCCAACAGAGGAGTGATGTGTAGGGCACAGCTTAGTTGGACCCGAGGTGACAAGCTGGACCCCGAATTTGCTATGCATTTGTTCCATGAGCGAAGTCAGGGGAGTAAAATTAATGATAACTCGTGCCATGATGACTCCGAGTGTTTCTAGAGTTATTGATACTTTCCTAATTGAGACAGGTGGCCAGAGAGGACGTGAGAATCAATGCGAACTTATTTTGCATGCTTTGTGGGCGATTTTAAACATCTTATGGAGTTTAACTTTCACTCTAAAAAAAACCTTTGCAGAGAGTTTTACAAAGAGCAAGTTAAAAATGGGTGGTGCCAGAAAAAGAATTGAGCCACCTAGTTGTGTGTAGTTGAAGAATGAAAAGAAGCTATGGCAGATTTTGGAGAAAGGGGGGTTCACTACCTACATTGAGAGGCTACAAAAGCGTAATCAAGATGTCACGAACTATTTTGCTCAAAACTGGAAGGATGGAACGATTGTTCTTCATGGTCAGAGGGTCCTGGTTGATGAAGCCCTTATTGCACAGGTCATTGGGTTATCTATGGAGGGTATGAAGTATTACAGAGACAGAGTGTATACTAAGCAAGTTGTGCAGAATTTCCCCAAGAAGGAGGCAGAGCGAGCCAAAATTGTCAAAAAGATGGCCAGTTACTATGACATTGCGATCATTAAGTCTTTCTGGCATAAGCTTCTTAAGGTAATCATGAATTACCTTACTTTGGATGGTCGTTATACTACGGTGTATGGTCATCACTTTGTTATATTGAATCATTTCCGCCATGGTCTGAAGATGTCTTTCCCTGGTTAATTTTAGTGACCACCGCAAGAAACCCTTCCAAGTTTCCTATCTTGCACGAAGGCCTGCTGATCCTTATTGATGCCCATTTTCGTGCTCTTCCCCCTGATGATTATATCCACATTATTTCTGAGAATGAAGAGACTAGTGCGGGTGAGTCTGACACTAAAGCTTCTAGGTCTGGGTCTGAAGGGAAATCCCCTCCCCTAAAAAAAGCTAAAATTGAAATACCCTGGAGTTCAAAACCTAAGGTGAGGAAGGGTATAAAAGGGCAAAAGAACATTATTATGTCCTCCTCCTCTACTTCTGCTGAGAATGGCTCCCCCTCTTCTAGTGAGAAGGCTGAAGATGGTAAGGATCTTGAATGTCCTAATGTCACGACCTCTCCTTCACCCAATAAGGAGACTAGTGATGTGGGCACAATTAGAATTGATGACCTTCATCTCAAAAGTGTCGAGCTTAACGATAAGAGGGAGGATTATGATAATGCGTTGGGCATGGCTCGTGAACATGCTATTGACACTTTCAGCATGTTCAAATGGTTGTTCCATGAACTAAAGGAGATAAGGATCAACCAAAGAGCCCTGGGAAGCAAAATGGAAGCGATCCCTATTGGTTCTACTCAAGGTAATCAGAACAATGAGGGGAATTGGACAGAGGATGAGAAGAAATCGGTTATGGACTGCATCAAGAAGACGGGTGAAGGGGTTGATCAGCTGAAGAAAAGGCTGGAGGATCGCATTACCCGTGTTGAGGAAGGCTATAACAAGATCCAGGACACCCTCAAAACTATAATGGCAAGCAATCACAAAATTGTCAAACAGTTTGCGATTGTTATGAACACTATGGTGAATAGTCTGGAGCAGCCAGATAGGGTTGTTGTCATTATTGGGGATGATGCTGAGGCGGCTCAGGGTGGAGAAAGACCCGTGGGAATATGGAGAAAAAGGCGGCTATTCAAAATGTGGATTACAAAGCTATGAAGACTGTTGCTGATACAATGAATGTCCTTGAGGCTGAGGTCGTTGAGACCCTCAAAAGCCTTATGTAACTGGGTCTGTGTTGTTTTTTGGTTGCTGGTTTTGTCTATGTCTGGGTTAGGTTTCCTTGCTGTCTTTTTGTGCCCGGCTGGGCTTTTGCTGTCCCTTTGGCTGTTGTTTCTAATGTTTTTCCATGCAGCCCATTTTGTTTTGGATGTTAATCTCTGATTCTATTCCTCTTAGAATCATTTTGTAAAAGGTTTTGGGATCCCTTCAAAACCTGTTTTTGCCTTAATCCAAAAACTAATTAAATAATGTGTAATTATTTAATTTAAAAGCATTCGGGATAACTAAATTCAATTAATTAAATTAATCAAATTTAGGTGTCTGCATTCCCTAATACTTAGTCGGCCCTAAAGCAAATTTAATTTAGATACTAAACAGGTCTAATTAAACTCAGTCGGCCCTCCCTATGGTGCTGCAATCTGGGGTATAAAGCTCTCATCTCAGACAAGGCATGACATGGGTAATGAGACAGTCCCTTGGAACATGAAATCTGCTTCTCTGAAGCTGTTCTTCGGGATGCTACATTTGAAAATTAATTGTACGTAATTGTGGAGAAAAAATCTCAAAAAAGCCTTGTTGGGCAAGAAAATTCCTTTAAAAAGCCTATCAGCATGCCAGCAACTTATACCAAATGACTGCCCAGTGTCTCTTCTCATAAAAATACCCACTCCACTTTTTATGGGAGCGACTGCTTATTTATGTTTGGTTATCTCATAGACTTTGTGAGCCAGACACTCATGAAAAATAAAGGAGGCATTGCCCCCTCCCTGTCACTCTATTCTTCTTCATTTTGTTTCCAGCTCCAAAACTTAGAATGTGCAATGTCAGATCTGGCATTGGGTTGGTACATTCGTTAAATTAAACGATATTTTTTTAATATGCAATGACCTTGTTTCTATTCAGTTGACATCATTACTTCAACAGAATGCTAACTCAGCAACGCTTTCCACACTAAACCCTAAAAGTGTTATAAATTGAAAAAGATAGCAAACATGTAGAACAGATGGACATCTGGAACTACAGTGCACCTAAAAAGTGTTCACCACTAACAGCTTAAATGGAATTATTTTGTTAGCAAATTTCTATTTTTCTGTCTAAATTAAATCATTCCTTCAACCAATAAGTTTCCTCAAATACCTAGCATAGACTTTTTTTTCTAAAAATCCCTGAACCTCACAAGAACAAAAGCCCTTGCAATAGGTGTTTCTATAAATTGAAATAACAACACGTTTATACTTTAAAGGAAATTAAATAAAGTAAAGTTTTCATGTCTTTCTGATGTGATGTCACTCAGAATAAGTGCCTAGAGGCTCTAAAGTCGGTATGAACATACAAGGTGGATATGCCAACAGATTAAAAACACAAGCAACCTACTGGCCGAGCTCATAAATGAACTAAAATTGATTAAGGCCAGGTGCAATCCCTCACAGTACAGAGCATACTGGAGCTTAAGTAGGTTGAAAGCATAAGTGAACTCAAATAGTCATTAATATTTTAAATAATTTAAAAACATCCAAATGCATACACCAACTGAAAGTATCTAGGCCGGATGCAAGTCTGTCAAGCACAGAGCTTACTCAAGCTCGTCTACACTGTATCGTAAATAACCTGAAATCGGCGCTATTTAGGCCAGGTGCATGTGTTAGTACTCCGGGGATAGATAATTTAAAATTCAGCCAAGACCATAAACAAGCTGAAATTGGTTGAGACCGCGTGTAAGTCCTGGCTGAGCTAAAGTCAGCACGCACGTAAATAGCGTGCAATTGGTTAAGGTGAAGTGCAATTCTTTGCAGTCCAGCATGTACTCGAGCTCAAGTAAGCTTACAGCTCGAGTATCCTGAACTTACCATAGTTTACGTCAGGTACAACTCTTTGCAATCCATGATGTAAAAGATCTAAAAGTAGGCCCAGGAAGTAAATAACCTAAAATTGGTGTCACCAATGTGCAAATCCTTGCAGTCCAGGGCAAGAGGATGCTTAAGCAGGCTGACAGAACAAGTAAGCTGAAATCAGCCCGGTCCGAGTCTTTACAAGTCCAGGATGAAAATGATTTAAATGTTGAGCAAGCACATAGACGACATGAAATTGGTTGAGGGCTGGTGCAAGCCGCGGCCGGCCTAAATGGGTGCACGCCTGAAAACAACTGATAACAGGTAAGAGGCATTGGGAATTAGGGCGTAAAAAATCTAGAGTCTGTGAAGCTCCTGGATAAACAACCTGTGAAATTATTCTCCGACAAAAAATTTGCCCAATGAAAGAGAATATAGCATACATCTTAAATCGAGTGTAACCCTAGGCCTGAAGTAATAAGGATACTTACCTTCTTTTCCTTGGAGGGTTTCGACCGCGTGACCTGTCGGAAGCCGAGTCGGAGGATAAAGACCTGGACCTTGACCTTGAAGGAGATGAGGAGGAGGCCGAGGGCGATGAAAAAGATGAAGATGAGGGTGAGGGTGAAGGAGACGGTGATGCAGCTCGCCCGCGCTCACCCTTCTTCGCCATTCTGCAAATTTTATTTTTTTTCTTATCAGATGAGGCGAAATTGCAGAGATATGAATGAGAGCATCACAACTTTGCGTATTAATAAAAATTAAACTCAGAGCAATAGGAGGGAAATTAAAACAGGAGTGGTTTTCACCGCTTTTGTTAACGTTTTGAAAATAGCAACACGACACCCATTGTGTTTTTTATTTTTATTTTTTTTCCGTTTTCAAATATTTTAATTTGTAGAATATTAAATTTATCATATTTTCATAATCTATGTTGTTGATTAATTGATTTCTGAATTCAATTTTATAAGAAGTTTTGTATCAACATTTTGGGTAATATTTCATGAACCATCCTTCTAGAGTTGTTTACCGACTATCATTACCTTCATTTTCTCACATAGGCTATGAGAACAAATTGCATAATCCACAACACTTGCCCCATTGTAAGTGTTACAGGTGAAATTCCCAGATTTTGCCCATCTAATTACACCGTTGCAGATGATTAAATCAAAAGCACCACAAATAGTGAGTAATTCTTCCCCAAAGTGATCGTAGCTTTTGCCTTCGGATACTCTTGTCCACTGATGGTCTTTGACTTCCGTGAGCCATAGAGAATTGCAATCTTCTTTACTGCAAAGCATGCAAGCTTGCTCACTTGCAATCCTAGCATTAAAATCTCCTACAAGGAGGATCTCACCTTGCTGAGCATAAATTGCAATATCTTTTTTCAAGGCAACAAAGGGATCTTTGTGGTCCAAACCATAGTTTTTGTATGTTTTTTAGACTTGTGGGAAAAATAACATGCTGCAATCCTAATGAGGTTTCCATTTTCAAAAAATTTGAACCATAAATATTGTTTGTTTGTGTCTTCTCTTTCTAGTTGAATTAGACGACCTTCTCTTTCTTTCACTGAAACCATTATACCTCCATGACCTTTGTCATTGCCTGTTGCCTTGTTCCAAACCGCCATCTTCGAATAACCATTAAATAAAGGGGTCATACACCCTTCATGCTCATTAGTCTCAGTGAGACAAATGATGTCTCTCCCCTCCGCAATAGGCCCTAACCTAGGTCCACGTCTCCACGGATAACCTCTGCAGTCCCAATAAACCAAACTCAAGGAATCATGGGTATGCGTTGATTGCTATTCATATTGACATGTAAGACCCAAAATTGGGTCTTCAACCACATTTGCCCATGATGACCTCGCACCTCTACTCTCTGCTAAGGAATTTGTTGCTGTAACTTTGTTGCCAACTTGTTGTCTTATTTTAGAATGAGGACCAAAACATGCAATTGTCGTGCTTGTGAACTGTATACCTGCAGTTGCAACACAAAACACTCAATAGATCATTACAAACATGGTTAATGAATAAAGCAATGAAAGATAAAACCATAGCTAAGCGATCTATCACCTCCTAGTAAATGCGAGTATGAATATTTTTCTCTCAGATCTGATTAGGCAAATTCCAGTGACTTGACTACATCGAGATGGAGGATTTAGATGATAAATGATGCATTTAAGCTAGCAATGATAATGATTAAGCTACATGATTCAATGATTATGCTAAAAAATATGCTAAAATGATGCAATTAAGCTATGATAACAATGCTCAAATGATAAACTAAGAGCTATTATGCCTATAGTAACAATGCTTGAGATGCAAATGAGATGGGATGATTATTGCTCCAAAATGGGGTCTACTTATAGGATTTCCAAGGCCAGGGGTGAGGTGGCAGGAATCAACGGTCAAGATTAAGTCTGAAGACATCAATGGTGAAATTGGAGGAGGTTGGAAAAGAGGTTGGATGAAAGGGAACATTTGCCATCTCTACGGTGACAAGTGTCGAGAAGCTTCTAGAAAGGTTGGATGAAAGGGAACATTTGTCATCTCCATGGTGACAAGTGTCAAGAAGCTTTGCTCATGAGAGAGCAAGTGTCTAAGGAAAGGGGACATGTGGCCCAATAATGTCTCAAGGGAAGAGTAGGTTAACTAAACCTAGGGTTAGATGGAAGGGGTTAGGTTAGGTGGTTAGAAGTTAGGAGGCATGTGGGTAAATTTGAATTTAAAATTTAAATAATACTAATTAATTCTCAACAACTCATAAATTGATTTGTTTTAATTAATTAGAAGATTAGAAGAATTAATTGAAGATGGGGGGAAAGCATTAATCAAAAGGGATTATGAAATGAACCTATTAAATAAATCCTTAGATTTATCAATAAGTAGATGAAAGGGGGAATTTAATCAAATTGCTTAGTGAATTCAATTAAATTGGGAAAGGGGATTAATTAAATAATTGCTAATTTAATTAATTATCTTCAGACCATTTTTACATGTATACATTTTGCCCCTCTTTGAAGTGAGGTGTGATGACGCGTTGATTCAAAGAATAATCTCATTTTGATGATGACATTGGTTCGAAAGGATGCCCTAGCTCTTGATTGATAAATTGTGATACGATGATGCCCCCTCGGGAGATCAATTGAGATAATTGATATTTGGAATTTTTGGATCTTTGTGAAATTGATTTCTCGATAAATTATGATTCGATGTCTGCAACTGTGGTTGATGAAAATGCGAGTTCTACGATCATGGTGATGTGGTTCTTGATTATTGAAAAAGCTTGATTGATTAGATCGATAAAATTGAGATTTAGTTTGGTTTCAGGAATGACACCTCCTGTATAAGACAAAGATGATCAAAGCATTTAGTTTTAGGAATGATATATTTTGTATAAGACATGATCGGAAGGTCTAGTTTCAGGAAAGATACATCTTGTATAAGACATGAGAGAATCGATTTAGATGTGATTGAATGGTAGAATTGATAAGATTGATTGGATAAAGAGCTGACAGTTTGTTGATATCATGTTGTAGAAACATTTAGGGTAGCATAAGAATTTCGCTGGGTTGATAATATCTGGAGAGATATGAGTCACCAGTCTGATTGTGTATACACTTGTGATGATACCTTGATGATTCCTGTGATAGATTTAACCTTGGATAAAAGGAGCATGCGAGATCCCATGCAATAAAGAAATGCAAGCTAAATGCAAATGAAAATGAAATGCAAAGCTACAATCGGACCAGTCACTGGATTATTGTGTTTTTGTCATCATTGAGCTTTTTAAAATGTGGGAAGTGAGTGCAAACATCGATGGTATAATTAACCATGATGACCTGAGCACTGCTTTCCTGGATTTTGATACAGCAAGTTAGCACAAGCATGGAGGTATAATTGAATCGAGATGACCTGAGTGTTGCTTGCATAAAACAGGCAGTATTAATCATTTCAATACGCAAATCAGAAATATCTTCAATGATACTCCAATGATCATGTCCTGAGACAAATTTGCACATATTAATGATTAATTTTCAGACAGCAGACAAGAAAAATATCATGTTTCTTCCTTGTTCCTCTAGTCAAAGACATCCTGGAGTCACTCAAAAATCATGATAGCGAAAATCAATATAGAAAAGTTGAGCAATCATGTTAAAATCATTATCCAAAAGATATCATCCATGCGTTTAGACTGACTTTGTGATAGTTTGATGGTTGATAATTTGATTTTGTGTTCAATGTTGGATGTGTCTCGGTTTTTGCTTGATAAGAGTTGTCTAACCATTTGTTCTACCTGTTTGATTAAGCTCAAAATGATCAAGAATTTTGCCCCCAGCTAAGTGCAGGATTTTACCCCAAGCCTAGAAACAAATTCATTATGACATACCCAATGATCCAAACCATGGCGAGAAGCCACTCAGGATGCCTGCATATGTACAAAGGCTTTACAATGCATATGAACAACGCTGATGGAAAAGAATGCAAGCGGAAAGATGCATGAACTAATAGATGGAAGAGCTAGCTGACAGATAGCGCATGTTTGCCAAGTTTTCACCATTTGTTTTTATTGCACTTTTTCTCATATTTGATTTTCTTTTTTCTTTTTTTTCTGCTTTTTCACTGTTTTTTAATTTTCTTGCTTTTTCACTGTTTTTGGATTTTTTGCTTTTTCACTGTTTTTGGATTTTTTGTTTTTTCATTGTTTTTGGATTTTTGGCTTTTTTAGACATAAAACTTCTTCATATGCATGTTATTAATGGGTTCTTCGAACCAATCTTCATCCTGTGTTGATAGTTGATATGCTCCTCATCCGAATACTGTGGTGATCACAAATGGACCTAACCAGTTTGGTTCAAACTTTCCTTTCTTTTCTCGATCTGCCTGGTTGCATGGATTTTCTTTTAGTACTAGTTCCCGTACTTGAAAGATTTGTGGTTTGACCCTGTGATTATAACTCCGGCACATTCTTTGCTGATATACCTTTAAATGATCAAAGGCATTTTGTCTTCGTTCATGGATCAATTCTAACTCCTGTAATCTAGATACGTGTTGTTCTTCATCTGGGATGAGACCTTTTAATGATACTCGTAGAGAAGGTATCTCTCCTTCTATTAGCAGTATTGCTTTTGATCCATAAACAAGAGAGAAAGATGTGGCACATGTTGGTGTGCGGATACTAGTACGGTAGGCCCATAGAGAAGGGTTCAATTGAATATGCCAAACTTTTCCAGCATCATTGACTGTCCTTTTGAGGATTTTTAGAATAGTTTTGTTTTATGCTTCTGCTTGCCCATTCCCTTGTGGATAGTAGGGTGTGAAAAAATTGTGTTGGATCTTGAATTTATCACATAACTCTTGTACATCCTGATTCTTGAACAGTCGTCCATTATCAGTGATAATGGTCATTGGTATTTCATAGTGACAAATGATGTAGTTCAAGATAAATGCAACAATTTGTTTTCCTGTGATATTTATGAGAGGTACTACCTCAATCCATTTTGTGAAATATTCTGTAGCTACAAGGATGAATTTGTGACTATTAGATGAATAATGATTTATCTTTCCCACTAGATCAAGACCCCATTGACAAAAAGGCCAAGATGTTGCCAAAACATGAAGTTCTTGTGTTGGTGCATGAATCAAATTCTCATGGATCTGACATTGTTTGCATGTTCTAGCTATTTGAAAAGAATCTCATTCCATGGTCGGCTAATAATAGCCCAAGCGTATGAGTTTTTTCGAAAGGGTAAGACCACTTGAATGAGTGCCACAAATGTCGTTATGGACTTCATGTAAGGCCTTCTCAAATTCTTCTTGTTCGAGACATCTTAAAAGAGTACTGTCTAGACCTCATTTAAATAGGGTATCCGCGACGA
Source organism: Cryptomeria japonica (assembly GCF_030272615.1). Taxonomy (NCBI): domain Eukaryota; kingdom Viridiplantae; phylum Streptophyta; class Pinopsida; order Cupressales; family Cupressaceae; genus Cryptomeria; species Cryptomeria japonica. The sequence continues at coordinate 74,101,123 of NC_081410.1, forward strand.
GAGTAAAATGGGAGGATTGGTGAATAAAGTTTCTCTTTTGATTTTTCGATAAGTTAGGAGGTAGGGTGTTATCTTTCAGGTATGTGTAAGTTTGGCCATAACGGGAGGAATCATGCCCCACAAGGTGACAGATAGTTTGGAAATCAGGACAATTACGAGCAGGGTAAAACAACTCTTCCACCGGGAATTCATAACGTTGTTGATTTTCCTATGTCTGAAGTAGAGAAGCAAGTGTAGCCATGGTTGTAATTCCCCAAAAATGATCATCTAAACCATGGGCCCCTAATCTCGACAACGTCACCAAGGTCCTAACCAAAGGCAATTAAATAAATCTTGAGCAGACAATCAATTCTAAAATCATCAAATGTCACATGGCAAATTAATCAACCAATATTAATTAAATATTTATATTTAATTAATTAAATCATTCCAAGTAAAACATTTTAAACAATTATCTTATTTATTTTAATTAAATATCTTTTGCATATTTAATTAAATAAATCAATTTGCCATTAAATCATCTTGAGGTATTAATTTTAATTAATTAAATCAATTGAGCACAAATTCTTCAAAAATGGAAATAAATCAGAAAAAGGAATTAATTGACAAAAAAGAATTAAAAATTTGAGAAAAGAAATCAATTGGAAACAATCTTGAAAAAAACAAATTAAAAATTGATAAATAATCTCAAAGAAAGCAATTAAAACAATTAAATCCCAAAATTGAATGAAATAAAGAATAAATCAGTTTTTCTTGATTTTATCTCAATTTTAATTCAATTTCCTCTTCTCTTCTCTCTTTCTTATACTTTAAGTTATATTTCATATATATTGTCGGGATGTTTGAGAGGGGTTTCGGACCTCTAGGGGTTATAATGCAAAATCTAGTTTTTGGAGGATCTTCCAAATTTCAGACTTAGTCGAAATTTCAGGGCATTTCAGCATTAGGAGTGAAAAATTTGTAACCACGATTTGAAATTAGGCTTGTGTAAGCTCACCAAGAGATTTGATATTTCACTAACTTTTTCTTCTTGCAGGTTGGAGGAGTTAGATTAGAATTTGTTGAAAAACAAATTACTTTTCAAGTTTTTCTTGAATTAAATTTTGATGATACTGACGCTAACCCTGAATTGTCTTCTGTCTGCCTGATATTTTCACAGCCTAACAAGTTTCTTTTAGGATGCTTGTCAAAGAATTTATCAATCAAACATACACCTATCAAAGAATAAAAACAACATGACTATCAATGCATTGTTTTTGCAGGTTGCCTAAGAGAATTGACCAAACGTCGTGTATTCTGTAAATTCATTTTTTTTAGGCACCTAACTTGGTATCTGGTTAATGAACAAATTTGTCTTTCATGTTTTTCAGAAAAATCAGAGAGGTAGGAGAGTATGCTATTGTCTTTTATAGACAATCAGAAATCTAGACCCTCGAAGCTTTTTCTATGTTTTGAGATTTACATACCTTTAGCGGGCCTGTCAGAGTGGGAAAAAGTAATCACCCTGTGAGAACGACCCAAGTGAGTACAGCTGGACCTGAGCATTCCAACTCACTATAATAAATAGGTCTCTAGTGATTAAAGTCTCAGAGGATGGGATTATTTGAGTTTTCTCTTTGAGATCTCTCATATCGAGCATTTTGTAGGGCCTCACGGTCTCAATCACGTTTACGTGACTATAGCTTGTTTCGGTACCTTGTCGGGCTATAGGCCTCAATCATGCTTGCATGACTTCAAGGGGTAATTTCAAACAAAATTCCTGACTAAGAACTATAAGATTAGAAGCTACTCGATTCACCTCCGAAAGGTTGATAATCTTTGTGCAAGAGAGATAGTAACTCTCCCAAGACACTTGCCATATCATGACCCCATTAGCATTTGGAGTCGGCTAATACGACGTTGAGAATCCATTGCGTGAGACTCAGCGGCCATATTCTGATTAGCTATTGAGTGTGTACCTAAATCAACAAGTAAAGGTTTTCTTCTCTAAGCCAACTTCCATAGGGTTTGCATGTTGTGATTGGAGTTACTATTCATACTACGTGTTTTCTGTGTTTTCATCCCCCAAACTGAAACTGAAATACTAAAACTGGAGAACACAAACTAACAAACTCAGTGATCAAAACTCTGTTTGTGTCACAAACTAGTCTATCCTGGTCAGAAATCAGTCCACCTCATAATTGGTCATGTTCAGTTGCCTTATCCAGTCATTGAAAAACCTATAATTTTTAGTCTCTGATCTATGAATAGTCGTACGAGTCTGCTGAATTGTCATCCTGCACTAAATCCTGTGTCGTACGAGTATACTATATTGTCATCCTGAGCCCAATCCTCTGTCGTACGAGACCCAGTAGTCTATCGTCGTGAGCCATATCCTGTGTCGTACGAGACAGAACTGAACATAATCATTTGTCATCTGGGACCTACCCATTTGTCGTATGATAATAGGCAGCAACTCATACGAAACATAATTGTTGTCATCCTGAACCTGTTATACTGTCGTACTGTTCTAGAAATACAGTCGTACGAGTCTCTGATTTTGTCAGTCGAGAACAGTCAAAACCTGTCCAAAACAATTTTACAGCGAGCCCAAAACTGGGTATCATCTTCCTGAACATAAAACAACCTTGATAGTGTACCTCTGTAGTTGCATTGCACGATTTTGTCAATCATTTCTCAGCTAGTTCAAATGAACATTTTATCAAACCTAAGTCAGCTTGGATAACGTCTTACATAGGATAGATCGTTCCTGAAACCAGACCAAATCTTAAGTTACTTCTCTTAATTACTACGTTAAACAAAATACTAGCTACAATTTGATCTTGACTTCTGCAACACATCTCACTCTCGATCCTGTCAATTAGAAATGCCTGTTCAAACCAGAAGTTCTTGCAACAAAAAGGACAAAGAAAAAGAAACACTCGTTGTGTCAAAAGACAATCCATTCTTTGTGGAAAACCCCTTTTACAATAAACCGTCCTTGTCACAGATACCAGTTTACGACATACCAATCTTTGGTCAGCCCCTATCTCCCATCATGTCTGGGGAAAGACAAGAAAGAAAAGCTAATAAAAAAAATACTCACAATGACTTCAGCAATCATGCCACTGACAACGATTCATCAACTGAATCTGAGCTTCCTGAACCTCCTGAAGATGAAGTACATAGATGTCAGAATAATAAAGAATTCTGGAAAATGATGAAGGTCATCATGGCTAGGGAAAAAGAAGACTATTTCTTAGAATTAGCAAAACAAGGTGCCAAACTCCCTACTGGTTATGATGTGGAGGCCTTCATTGCTAAAGAGGAAGAGACACCATGGGGAAAAATGAGCAAACAAATGCAAGCATTACAAACTGCAGTCACAAGAGTAGAAAACAAAGACAAAGCACCAAAACAATATTCTTTGGACGCAATATGCCCATTCCCATTTGACAAAAACCTTTACATGTCTCCATTTCCTTCAAGTGTCGAGATCCCAAAATTTGACAAATATGATGGTACCTCAGACCCTCGAGATCATGTTAGAGAGTTTTGTGCCGCCTGTATGGAGTTCATGCACGATCAAACGTATCTCATGCATCTTTTCCCAAGAAGTTTAGGGGGTCAAGCAATGGAATGGTTTGCAAGCTTGCCCAAAGGAATAAAAATGTTTGAAGAACTAATCCAACTATTTTTGCAACAATACTTGTACAACATTTGTCACCCAGTCACCATGATAGAGGTTTGCAATACCAGACAAAAGACAGGAGAACCCTTTCTCACTTTCCTCCAATGATGGAGAAAGATGTTCTCTAGATATTCACAGACTATCCCAGATCTTGAGAAAATGGACATCTTTGTTAACAACTTAGTCCCTGAACTGAAGTACAATGTCCAGATGCAAGTACACCCCTCATTCAACAAAATGGTAGATAACGCCCTCAGAATGGAAGACGTGCTTATCAAAAAGGGAGATATCTCACTTTGGAAAGAAACACAACAAGGTTCTAGCTCTAAAGAAAAGAATAAATACTGGAAATATGGCAAAGACAACAACAAGAACGTTGTTAGTGATGGAGTGGTAGATACTGTCCAAACAAAAACAAAATCCACAATATTTAACTTGGCCAGTGGCACACAAGCACTCAAGGCAGCTGAAACTACAACAGAGAATCCCCTAAAGAAAACAAGAGAGTGATTTAAAGACAAACCTTGGGTCTCAAAGCCTAAGTGTGAGTTTACTCCTCTAGATGAGTCATATGAATCGACTTTTAAAACTTTATTGGCAAATAATTTGATAACATTGCCAGACAATTCCCGACCATATGACCCAGAAATTAGACCCAAATGGCAGAGAGAAAACAAGTACTGTGACTACCATCGAAACAAGGGACATAACACAAACCACTGCATGAAACTCTGACATGAAATCCAAGATCTCATTGACGCAGGCAAGATCGTTGTTGGAAATCATGCAACTAATGCTGATCATAAGGCCTTTAAAGATCCCTTACCCACTTATGAACAAGGAGATTCCTCAAAATCCAAGGGAGGAGCTAGAGTCAATTATAATTACACTAACAACGATAATGTGATCAACATGATTGAATCTGTTCAACCTGAATATTGCAATGTGATCATAGTCCAGGATCATAAAAGTCAAACACCGACTGCTAATGCCGTGACTCACGCTCAAAGGAAGATTTCTCTCTCAGGAGCTAGTCCCCCAACTTTTGATCAAACAACATCAAAACGGCCAAATAGATAAAGAAACACAATCATGGCTAAATCGAAACAACCAACTTCATCATCTTCCCCTGGTTATAGTATTGTTGAACAATTGAAGAGAACCAATGCTCAAATCTTCATTTTAGAACTGCTTAAGATCTCTTTTGCTCATAAAGAGGTCCTATACAAGGCTCTACTTACCACTAGTGTCCCTAAAGATTTGGATATAGATCGGTTTCAATCTATGGTAGGTCACCTGACTTCACCTCGTTATCTCACATTCTCTGAAGAAGATGATAATTCACTGAGTCACCCACATAACCAGCCATTGCACATTGAAGCTATGATCCATAAACACAGCGTTAAACGTGTTTTGATAGATGGAGGCGCTGGGTTGAATATTTGTACTTACGGTCTATTAACACAGCTGGGATTCTCTGAAAATGTTATTGATCTAACAAAGAAGATAACAATCAAGGCTTATGATGAAGAGGATAGAACTTCTAAGGGACTGGTATCATTACCAATCAAAGTAGGACCTGTGGAGAGAGATGTCATTTTTCAAGTCCTGGATCTTCGTCTTTCATACAACATCTTACTAGGTAGGCCATGGATTCATGAAATGAAAGCAGTACCATCTATGTATCATCAGTGCCTGAAGTTTCCCTATAATGGAGTCGAGGTCAGTATTCCTGCCAATACAAGCTATACCTGTAACGCATTAACACAGGGTGTTGATGCTTTTGTTCCTAATAATAGAGCAACTTTTGCAGCTAAAAGTTCGGAATCTTTGCTGAAAGATTTGGAAAAGAAACTGAGAATCACAAACACCGACATGGATGGTTACAAGATAGAGCCTATACTCTCACTAACGTCTCTTCCTCCATCACCAAGATAGTCGAGAAAACCATCAAAGGGCATGAGGCCACAAACTTCAACTCCAAAAGTCATTTATGATGGCACCTTTATACAGTCCTCTACTTCTCTTGTAGGTGAAATAGAAGGGGATGATGTCCTTAAATCACTCTTCAAAGAAGACAGTGCAGATAAAGAAATATGACATTGTGAGATTTCTCCAACACAATATGGTCCAGGCTATAAGATGCTTCAATGCATGGGATATTCAGGTACTGGTCCTCTTGGCAAATGTCAAAAAGGTATTGTTGAACATATTCAGCTACAAACTAAGTCTGCCAATGATAAAGCTGGACTGGGATATGATCCAAGAAAGTCATCAGATCAGAAGCACACATCTCACCATCAACATAAGTGGAATAAAAAGGTACTACCTTTAACAGCACAAGAAATTGATACTCAACAAACTCAGGAGGAATGTGACGGTGAACAAAAAGAATTGCCCACCCAGAGAGAGGAAACAAATGGTAATCAAGTTCCAATTATATCAGCTATGATACCACATGAAGTAGATGCCCCAGAGGATATGAGAGACAAAATATATAGAATCAAAAAATTGTTTGCACCGCTGAACATTCCAGTCACATATACTGGCAGACAACAAGTAGATGACTCAGAAACTGATTCAAATGAGTATGAATGGGGTCCAGATCACATCTCAGATACATCTACTACAAAAACACTTGAAGAACTCAAGGATACCGTAGATGACACACAAGAGCTAATACGCCTAAGAATGCAAAAGGAAATAGAAGAAATCAGATTAAAATGACAAGAACACTATGACTGACAGCTGAAGAAAGAAAGGACATAAGCAAGTCCTTCACCTACCAATCCTCCTAATGAGATAGGACAAATCAATTACGGAACCACACAAGAAAAATTAGAAGCTAGAGCAAGAGAACCAATCATCAGTCGAGAAGAAGCTGAATGGAACAGATGACAGGGATTAACAGAACTGTCAAAGTCATGTCCATAAGTGTGTCAAATGCAAGCAATCAATGAACCAATTCGTGAAGGAACTTGCAGCATCAAGGATGTGGGTGTTGATACTATATATACCTTTACTAAGCCAATTGAAGAAGAGTCAGCAACTTCATCCTATGACTTTGATGACTCAGACAGGAGCTCTATTTATAACAACAACTATTCAACAACACATTATGATTACTCTATCATGAATGATGAGATACTGTCTACTATCACACTACGGTATGTAGTTGTCTCAAGTAGGTGACGATGCTAGAAGTAGGTTGGTTGGGTTAGGTCCAATAAATACTAACATAAATGACGATAATCGTGTCGTAACTCTTCTTCGTCTCGAGACACATATGCAAGGTAGTCTTCTGGAACTTGACTAGTCGGTCCGAAACAATGATGATAGTACTGTGAACTCCCTTAAGCCTGTTCCAACCTCATCCTTAATGCATCCAGAACTGATTGATTGCACCCTATATAACCAACCCTCGAATGTACCTACTTTTGCCAATGACTATACACTAGCCTACTATCTCAATGTAGTTGAACCCATGTACTCTCCCACCAGCAAACAAAATGAAAACATGACCGAAGTAGATATCAAGTATCTTAGTCGCAAAAATAAGAAAAATAAGAATAAAAGATCTGATGGCGAAAACCACATTGTGGCGGTGTCAAACTCTAAAAAAGAGAAAATAAAGGACGAACCTAAGGGTGAAAACCTCTCTAAGGCGCCTAAAGGAGAGATACTTGATATGCTGCCAAGTCACTTCCAGGAGAGATCTTCCATATTGATCGAGCCAACTCAGCCAGTGAACATTGGGAGTCAAGAGATACCGCATATCATCCATTTAGCTCAATCACTATCAGCAGAAGAGTTAAAAGATTTCAGTAATCTATTTTTAGAAAAGAAGATCAACTTTGCATGGACATACTCAGATATGCTAGGACTAGATACTGATCTCATCATGCATCATCTCTCTATTATGCTAGGAGTTAAACCAGTCAAACAAAAACTCCGAAAGATGCATCCTCATGTGGCACTACTAGTCAAAGTTGAACTAGAGAAATTGCTAAAAGTTGGATTTATCAGAGCTATAGACTACACATAATGGATATCCAACATAGTACCTGTATCAAAAGCAGACAAATCTATTAGAGTTTGCACAGATTTCAGGGAGCTCAACAAGGCATGTCCAAAAGATGATTTTCCATTGCCCAACATTGACATGATAGTAGATATGACTATTGGATATGAGATGTATTCATTAATGGATGGATTCTCTGGTTACAATCAGATCAAGATAGCACCTGAAGATCAAGAGAAGACAACTTTCACATGTTGATGGGGAACCTTCTGCTAGAATGTTATGCTGTTTGGTTTAAAGAATGCAGGAGCAACTTACCAAAGAGCAGTAACCATTATTTTCCATGATATGATGCATAAAAACATGGAAGATTATGTTGATGACACCCTAGTAAAGACTATGAAGAGATCTACACACATTCAAGAGCTAGGCCTCATATTAGATTGAATGGAAAGATTCAAGCTCTGTTTAAATCCAAAGAAATGTGCATTTGGGGTAACATCAGAAAAATTGCTTGGGTACATAATATCCTGAAAAGGAATTGAGGTTGACCCTGAAAAGGTCCAAGCTATAATGGAAATGCCTCCACCAAAGAATATCAGTCAGATGAGAAGTCCACAAGGCCATCTTCAGTCCATAAGGCGTTTTATATCTCAGCTAGCTAACAAAGCTCAACCCTTCACGAAGGTATCAAGGAAAGGGATTCAATACAACTGGGATGAAGATTGTGAACGATATTTACAACAAATCAAAGAATATCTTTCTAATCCACCCATATTAATGCCACCAATTCAAGGTAAGCCACTGATCCTGTACATATCAGCTACAGATACTTCACTGGGGGCACTTCTGGCACGACAAGATGACGATAAAAAGGAACGAACTATCTATTACATCAGCAGAACATTGGTGTCATATGAAATGAATTATACTATAATAGAGAAAGCATGCTTAGCTTTGGTAATTGCATCACAAAAATTAAGGCATTATATGTTGGCACACTCTATTATGCTAGTAGCCAAGATTGATCCACTCAAGTATCTTCTCAGTAAAGTAATGCTTACAGGAAGACTGGCCAAATGGGTCATGGTCCTTACAGAATTTGACATTGAATATGTGGAATGTACAACCATCGAAGAACAGGTTATTGCAGACCAACTTGCTAAAGCTCCACTTGAAGATGATCAACCTCTGCATATAGAATTCCTAGATGAATCAATCATGCACCTTACTAAACAATCATGGAAGATGTTCTTTGATGGGTCTTTCACTCAACATGGTTCTGGTGTTGGGATACTATTTATTACTCCCCAGAAATACTCAATTCCAAAAGCTTACAAACTTCTCTTCCCTTGCACAAACAACATTGCAGAATATGAAGCTTTGGTAAATGGGATTAAGCTGGCCATCGAGTGGAAGATCGTGGAATTACACATCTATGAAGATTCTCAACTTATTATCAACCAGATTAATGACCTATATCAGACGAAAGATGAGAAACTGATGCCTTACAAGAGGATGGTGGATGACCTCAAGAAATATTTTACCTCTGTATCATTTCAGCATATCCCTAGAACAACAAATAGAGCAGTAGATGCAATGGCCACTCTGACATCTATACCACAGCTACAGGAGTCTAACTTTCGTTTTGAATTCCTGGTGGAAGAGTTACATTACCCTGCCTATGATTCTCCCGAGTCCTAGGTAGTCTATTCTATTATTGGACATGACTCATCTCATTATAGCCACATTTACTCTTACCTACGTGACCAAGTTGTCCCTGCCAATCTTTCCCTAAATGAAAAATGGAACCTAATCTAAAACGTGTCACGGTACGTCATCATTGCTAATGACCTGTTCAGGCGAGGTTTAGATAATACTCTGTTTAGATGTCTAGAAACAGAGGAGTCTCAACACGCATTATCCAAAGTTCATGAAGGTGTTTGCGGATCTCATTCGAATGGTCTGACTTTAGCACGCAAACTACTAAGGGCTGGCTACTATTGGCCAGACATGGAGAAAGACACTATAAAATTTGCTAAAACCTATGAAAAGTGTCAACTACATGGGCACCTTATTCATGCTCCGGCAAGGGATCTCATACCCTTTGTGACACATTGGCCCTTTCAGCAGTGGGTGTTTGATCTAATCGGTCAAATATATCCTGCATCATCTAACGGCCACAAATTCATTATCACTGCCACTGAATACTTCACTAAGTGGGTAGAAGCGATTCCGCTCATCAAAGCCACGGGCAAACAAGTGGTTCTGTTTATTCTTAACTATATCATCTGTAGATATGGTATACCTTCATCAATTACAATAGACAATAGAGGACAGTTTAAGAACAAAGATCTAAATGAACTTTGTGAGAAGTTTAAAATCAAACAACACTGGTCCTTAGTATATTACCTTCAAGGTAATGGACAAGCAGAGGCATCTAACAAAAACCTATTGATGATCTTGCACAGAACAGTGAACAAATCTGGGAAGGATCGGCATCTACAACTCAATCTTACATTATGGGCTTATAGAATACATATCAGAACACCTACTAGGGCTACACCTTTTTCTTTGGTGTATGGGTCCGAAGCGTTATTAGCCATTGAAGTAGAAATACCATCTCTAAGAGTTTCCTTGCAAGGTCTTGTTATTGATGAAGACTATAGAATATTTAGATTGCAAGAGCTCGAATTGCTAGATGAGCGTCGGCAAGTGGCGTTCGATCATCTCAGAGTCTATCAAAAGAGAATGTCCAGAGGATATAACAAGAAAGTTCGACATCGATAATTTCAGGTTGGTGACTTAGTTCTAAGAGAGAATCCTAAAAATCAACAGTTTCGAGATAACAAAGGGAAGTTTGAATCCAACTGGTTGGGTCCCTATATCGTTACTACAGTTTTTGGCTTTGGTGCTTATCAACTTTCAACATTGGAAGGAGAACAACTTCGTGAACCGATTAACACCATCCATCTGAAGAAATTCTTCACCTAAATATTCTCTGCTCCAACAACTTTTACAGCGGAAAATGTCCTAAAGAAATCCTAAAAATCAAAAAATGTCCTGAAGAAATCCTAAAAATCAGAAAATGTCTTGAAGAAATCATAAAAATCAAAAAAGTTCCTGAAAGAAATCCTAAAAATCAGAAAAAGTCCTGAAAAAATTCAAAAAAAAAAAAAGAAAAGAAAAAAAGAAAAAAGAGAGAAAAATGCCCTGGTGAAAACCTGGTAAACAGGCACCTTGGTTAAAAAAAAAAAGAATCTCTGCCAAGCAGGTGAAAACCTGGTAAACAATCGCCTCTTGTACTCAAGCGCTCCATCTATCAACGCAACGTTGGCATTCCCGCTTTCCTACATATTTCCTTTCGCTTGTACATATTTCAGTCACTTTTGTGACATCCTAATTCGTTGGAACCTTCATGGCTTGAAACCGATCAATGTTCCAGTCTTAGGTAATCAACAGAGCACATTACATGTCCTAAGCAATGTCAACCAAGTCAACCTTACGTCAGTGAAACCCGATCGTCCACTTCGAGTCAGTTACCTATCTCCTGACTACTGAAGAGTTTTATCATTGAGTTAACAAGCAAAACATTACTGAAAACAATCACTAAAAAGTTTGAGATATGCATGAAACTTTTTTTGTGTGCTGTCTTTTATATTGGTTTTCGATTATTATCTCTCTGAGTAACTCGAAGAAGTCTATTGTGACTAAGAGGAGCAAGGATTGGGGGCATAATATTTTCTTGTTCTCTGCTTGTAGGAATGATTCCGATGATCTGGAAACATCTAAATTAGCTAGGTGTCTGTGATAAGAGCCTTCACATCAAGGTGAAATCGCCTCACATACCTCGACTCCGCTTATTTGAATGCTACAGGGAGGTTCCATATCATTTCTTTGTTTGTTTTAAGGGAATTTCTTCATTGTGCAATCTGTGTCCATGCGTAATCTGTCCAAGGATATGAACGAAAAAAGGGTCATTGCGGACAAGATAATTAATATTGCATATGCAAAGAAATGAACTCTATTCTGTCTGCTATAATTGTAAAGTGCTCAACGATGAAAATTAAGCTATTCAAATCCAATGACTAGGTTTAAGTTACATCTCATGTTGCATCTCATTTTGCATTTCATTCTGCATTTTGTGAATTTGGAGTAATTTCAATATAATAACAACGATCTCTTTATCCTTTGACCGAGAGTCGGGAGCGTCATCATTTCTCAGCTAAGTGGTCTCTTTTTCATCATCGTTTCTCCGATCGAGTACTTGTGTATTGAGATGTTAGCTGCATATATGGGCATATTATATAGATTCATACATTCATTATTTCTCATTTGCATTCATCTTATTGCACAGAAAAATGAAAAAATTGCATTACTCATTTGCATCATCATTTATTTGCATATGAAAAAGAAAGAAAAATAGACATTCATACATTCAAGCTGAAAATAAATGCATACATATAGAATAAAGCATATAAAGGACATCTCATAAGTGAATCAACACAAGTATGATGAAGTCAAACTGGATCTCGTGTATATATCATGTCAAGTCTAAGATACAAAATGATGTCAAAAGACATGTACAAACTCCCATCGGAGCAAGAATCGTATAGGCTATAAAAAAATGGGTATGTCTACAAAAAATATCTGAGCTACAAAAAGAAATCATCTAGCTCGCTCCCTCTCCCTCATCGCCTGGTAGTGGAGGAGGAGCTCGATGTCCGGGATCCTGACGAGGCGCCTGTGCTCCCTCTGATCGGGGCATATACTACAAATAGGGTTGCACCTGCTGTGCAACAAGAACTACAACACTATACGCTGCTATGTAATACACTACCCTACTGCTCTAGAGAAGGACCTCTTGTCGTAGAGACTCTATCTCTACTCTCAATGCTATGATCTAGTGATCACGCTCGACCCTCACCTTGACCAGCTGTCGGTCTCACTCCGCCAATTGAGTCTGCGCCACTATCAACTGTGACTGCAGCTCTACAAGACGTTCCCTCATCGACTGTCCAGTATTTGTCCCTTGCTCTCTCGCAGCCCCCCCATCTCCACCCCCATCTCCACCTCCACCGCCACCTCCACCCTGCTCCTCTCTCCGTTGTCGCACCTGTCTAGGAGCTACTCACTCCTCCTCCGTCCCACCCACTCGCCCTAAGGATCCACCCTCACCCCTCTGCTGCCCACCCTCAGTTGGTACCTTGCTACTGCTAGCACTGGGATCACCACTACCTCATTGCGGAGCCTCAACCCTGTCCTTGTGCTGGTGCGAGGGCATCCTCCTCAACATCCTCAATATGAGGACCCTGCTCGCCTGGGTCTGAAAAATATGAAAATGGATGTTGCTGAAAATGATCTCTATACGGGAGCAATACCCCCGCATCTACTACATCATCCAGGTAATCCCACCTCAGGCAATGTAACCTTGTCAACTCCTACATCGCCAACGCGTATGATAACTATGGAGACCATCCCTGTCTCTCCTCATCTGCTTATCGAGCATACGTTGTATACACCTGTGAGATCCCCTGGGGCCGACCATACTACCTCATCACTCGGGAAATGACGAATCGCTCCACAACAGTCTGTGACCTCCTAATCAGTGGGCGTGTAACAAAAAGGTCCCTGTGAACTAACCGCCAGTCATCCCACAACTCCAACCCTCTGTATGGTCTCCATACGATGGCTATCAGGTCATCAAGCTGTCGTCTCCAGAAGTTTGTCTTGCCCAGATGGGGCTGTGTGATATATCCGGCATATCTATAAATGATCGGTTGCTCAAGCTCTTTGCTGTCTGCTACTATGGGTCGACAAACAGGAAGGTGCTCCCAAGCCCACACCTGTAAAATGTACACACCTGCGGCCATGCTCTGCCCATCTCTGTATACGATCTCATGCATCTCCCGATACATGTGGGCCAATAAACAAGAGCCCCAACCAAGTCTCTGAGGGGTCTTTATCAACCTCTCTAGCATCTAGTCCCATTCGCTTTGGAAACCCTACTGCCCCTTGTCCGACATTAAAAAACACCTGATGAACCCTGCTAGAACACATGTCGGGGGATACTCCTCACTGTATTTGCACATAAGTATGTCCCAACTCATGGAATGAGTCAAAATGTCAGGATCACTGAAGACATGCCTCAATGCAGTACACATCCTCAGGAGTGATAGTCAACTCCTCAACTGGCAAATGAAATGTATTATGCTCTGAATGAAATCGCTCTACCAATGCCGTGAGCATCTCGTGGTTCACACGGATATCAGGTAACCTCAACAGATGAGTCAAGCCGCACATATCAACATGAGCCCGCTCAACCTCAGATAAATCTCAAACTAATGCCATAGTGGGAGGATACATGCATCTAAAGAGCACAAGAGGTAAGCGCACCTGCAACAATCCAACAATGAAGCATCAGAAAACATTCCATATGAGCCTACACGAGAAGCAAAACATCATGCAAATCCAACTAAGTCAAATGCAAAATCAAATTTTGACGTTTACACCCTCAAAAATGTTCAGTCTTTCGTATGACAAAACATAGAGAAGCAGCATCTCGTACGAGTCAAGAATAGGTGTAGTACGACAAAACAACTCCAAACGACAAAATTTTAGACCCCACACGACAAAATGGTCTTTTTACAGACCTATCGTACGACACATGCATGGCCTTAGAACGACAAATCTAATGGCCTAAAACGACAAAATACAATTTGCCAATTTCTTGTACGAGAAAAGATCCTGTCTCACACGATAAAACGTGACACTCAACTTCAAACATATGGATTACTTGCAAAATGAACAAAAAAATTCAAAATTGGAAACACAAACAGGCTTAAGATCGATCACTTACCTCTGGCCCATAGTTTCGGGGTCGATTATGTCTCCTCTGGTGCTCAAATCGATGCTGACAAGTAGGGACCACCATTTTCTTCGCAGAAGGCTTTTTGAATTTTCAAACTTGGAGGGTCAAAATGAATTGAAAATGACACTTTTGTCCCATATATAGCCAAAAACCTAATTTTTCAACTTGCTCCGATGGAAACGAAAATTGTACCCTTAGCTAATTTGACTGTCTTGATTTGATTTTCGGGATCGAAATTGAAATTTGAGATCATTTCGCTAGTCAATTTCAAAATTTGGACCACTTAGTGCTCTTTTCATCAGGTGCTCATTTTTTCTTCTAATTGCGCTCAATTTCTCGTTAATCAACGCTAAATCTCAATTTATTTTTTACAAACCAACTTTGCGTTCAATTTCTCGCTAAATTTTCAAAAATTCCTTTGATTCAATTTGTGCTCAAACAACTTATCATCGCTCAAAATTGCCTATCGTCATGTACCCTCGCTATTTTTTCGATTTCACTCCCGAGGGGGCATACTTGTGACCTTATGACCTCACATCTTCAATGTCGAGAAAATTTTCGAATCTTCATCAAAAGTCGAGCAAAAATCTTTTTCAACTAAAGAAAATCAATCAAATAAGACCTCATCGCTAGGGGCATATCAGTTTCATCGCTTTTTATCAAGCTGATATTTGTCTTCGTCTGAATCAATCTCTTAACGTTAATCAGTTTCATCGCTTTTCATCAAGCTGGTTATTCGTTTAAACTCAATCAAGGGTTTAAAGAGTTTCTTTGATCACACTCAATCTAAGCAAGTGTTTAGTTTCATTTGTTTCTTGATCAAGCTGAATAGTTTATCTTCTCTCGTTGTATCTTGATCAATCAAGTTCAAGATCGATTTTTATCATCACTCCTTGTGTCTAGATCAATCAAGTTCTAGATGAGTAAGATCCTCTTCTTGATCAATCAAGTTCAAGTTCGGTATCTTTTGTTTTCTATCATTCCTAGTTCAATCAAGTTCGGGATCGGTATCGCTTTAATCAGACTTTATTCAGCTTCGTTGCTTCGAATCAAGCTAAACACCTCGCTTTCATCTAGTTCATGATCAATCAAGTTTAGAACTGGGATCTCCTAGATATCAAATTTTCTTTGAACTAACGCGTTGCTCGCACATTAATTCAAAGAGGGGCAAATGTAATACCCTAAAAATGGTCATCTAAACCATGGGCCCCTAATCTCGACAATGTCACCAAGGGTCCTAACCAAAGGCAATTAAATAAATCTTGAGCACACAATTAATTCTAAAATCATCAGATGTCACATGGCAAATTAGTCAACCAATATTAATTAAATATTTATATTTAATTAATTAAATCATTCTAAGTAAATCATTTTAAACAATTATCTTTATTTATTTTAATTAAATATCTTTTGCATGTTTAATTAAATAAATCAATTTTCCATTAAATCATTTTGAGGAATTAATTTTAATTAATTTTAATCAATTGAGCACAAATCTTCAAAAATGGAAATAAATCAGAAAAATGAATTAATTGACAAAAAATAATTAAAAATTTGAGAAAATAAATCAATTGGAAACAATCTTGAAAAAAACAAATTAAAAATTGATAAATAATCTCAAAGAAAGCAATTAAAACAATTAAATCCAAAAATTGAATGAAATAAAAAATAAATCAGTTTTTCGTGATTTTATCTTAATTTTAATTCAATTTCCTTTAAAACCGAGAAAAACATCTGTATATGGTGAAAATGGATACAATAATAACGATATTGAAAGGCTAAATGAATTCAACCACAAAACCCTAGCCCAACAACAACAAAGATCCACCATAATATACGAAGATTACCTAAGACAATGCAAATCAAATGAAATCACAAAGATTATACCATCACATGTCCAATAGGGTTTTGATCTCCATTCTTCCTATCTCCATTGATCTTGCTTGATATATTTGCTCTCAGATTTTAGGTGCACAAGAGCTCAACAAAGAACGGAATGTGGTTGCAAGTAGGATCATAGTGTAGTCCAGTCCTTAAGATCTTTCATTAGAGTTTGATAATGAAGAAAGCATCTTCTTATATAGAAGACACTATAAGAAATAGAGGGATAAGATTGAGAGGTGTAAAAGGAGGTCGGCTATGATTAGAGGGTAGGTAGAGAAAATAAAAAAATAATGAAAGGGGTAGGTAGTGTATGAATTAAGAGATGAATGACACGTGTCATGGGTAAAAAAGGCTAATGAATTAATTAAATAAATAAAGATTTATTTAATTAATAGAAGAAATGGGATAATTAAATAAATAAAAATATTTATTTAATTTAGGAAAAGGATAATTTAAATAAATAAATGTATTTATTTAAATGAGAAATAAGGTTAGAAGAGGATAAATGAATTAATCAAATAAATAAAGATTTATTTAATTAATAGAAGAATTAAGCTTAGATAATTAAATAAATAAAATATTTATTTAATTAGATTGGACAATTTTGGGTGTCTACATTTTGCCCCTCTTTGAGACAATGCGGCTTGTCGCGTTGTTTCAAAGAAAATAAGATGAACTGATACAGAGTTGCCCCAAGATGGGAATGATATGCCCCCTCGAGAGATTGGATGAAAATGTCTGAAAAGATTACAGACAATCTCTCGATAAGAAAGAAATGCTAGAATGGACTGACCGAATAAAGTGACAAAGTCACGGGATAAAGAAGACTGACTCGAGAAACGAAGGCGAGGGCTAGGGTAAGCTATAAGATAGATCACGGGGGAAAATACACCCTCATTGTCATCTACACATCCACGAGAGCAGATTGCAAAGCGAAAATAAAGCAGGAGCAGTCAGCAGCAATGGCCTTCATTCATAGATTCGACCGCGTTCGTCGATTTCAGAGGCCAGTAGAGGCAGGAGAGCCGGTAAGTACCACAAAACCTCCTCATACTTTGACGCATTTAATTTTTTCATTAATGCATGCTAGATAGGGTAATAAATGCGCTTAGAGTAGGGTCCAAAAAGTGTCAAAAAACGTCTAGGCGCGTCTGCGTTGGTGCCAGGCGTGTCTGCGCTCGCGAGGCGCGTCTGTGTTTGTGCCAGGCGCATCTGCGTTTGAACCTGCGTCTATGTCAATTGCGGCCGCGTCTGTGATGTGCAGGCGCGTTTGTGCCAAGAAGGCACATCTGTGTCTCCTAAGCGCGTCTGTGCAGAGCATAGGCACGTCTGTGTCCATCAGGCGCGTCTGTGTAGTCTGTAAGCGCGTTTATGTCAGGTAAGTGCGTTTGTGTTTTAAAAAGTGTGAATTTGTATCTTCTAGGTCAAATCGACAGTTCTGTGATGAACATACACTGTCAATTGGATAAGCTGTTGAGAGGATACACTCAAGCAGGTCCTCTAGGAAGACTAGGATAGATCAAGGCACTTTGTAATGAACAGTGAGTACCAAGATAAAGTACTTTGTGATGAACAGGGAGTACTAGAATATGAGCAGCACTTTGTGATGAACAGGGAGTGCAAATGTGAGTAACACTTTGTGATGAACAGTGAGTGTCACACACGTAGTACCTTGTGATGAACATGGAGTACTACTAGGATAAATAGCAACACTTTATGATGAAGAGTGAGTGTCACTAGGAAAGAATGTCATATGCATTTAGATAAAAAGTAGCATTTTGTGATGAATAGTGAATGCCACGATGACTGACATGATTGATTTGCTTGACTGCAGGAGTATTTGTCGATGCTGGAGTCACGGGAGAGATTCCCGTCTACTCAGAGGTTGCGACCTGAGTTGTCATTCGAGGACAAAGTTGCCATCGAGGAGATGGGATTGAGACATGTTCTGTATGTGCCCGAGTTTCGAGCGAACATGGGTTTGCTGACTGCATTAGCTGAGAGATGGCACTCTGAGACGTGCACGTTCCATTTGCCGATGGGTGAGATGACAGTCACCCTAAAGGATGTATATAGGATATTGAGGATACCAATCGATGGGGAGCTGATCCCATACGATCGAGATGGAGACAGGGAGGCCCTTAGACGAGTATTCCAGGACCCAAGACTGGAGATGAGGGCAGGACATGTGGCATGGGACACCATGACAGCCACAAGGCTAGCGCTGCCAGCAGTGATAGGAGGAGCTGGATAGGGCAACACGGGGGTTGGCTATGGGCTGGGGAGGAGCACTAGAGACACTGGTGACGCAGCACACCGGGTATGCTTGGGGACCGTGTGTGCTGACACACTTGTATTATGAGCTACATCAGTTTGTGTATCATGGATCCATAGGATTGGGCTGCAGAGTGACATTGCTGTAGATATGGGCCTATGAGCATTTGCCGATTACCCGACCGATAAACTTCAGGGGCAGGAGTTATGGACGTAGTTTTGTGCATCTATATGATATGATCACGTCGCAGCCACGGATTGGCAGGTTAGAGCACTGGCGACGGCTGATAGACGATATTGATGTGGTCATATGGAGACTATACTTGGGCTGCGAGCAGTGGAAGGATGATGCAGTTAAGCTTCCCTACACCTTCTGGAGCAGGTACCTGATTGGGCGGACGCCCTATGTGCTAGAGAGATAGCTTGTGGACAGGGTTGGCCGACAGTTTGGCAAGATTCAGAGGATGCTCCGAGGCTCAGGCATGTATGCTCGGATGGTCAGAGATCAGACACAGTTTGGGCATTTGTTGTCATATGATCAGGTAGTTACACAGCTGGTAGAGATGATGCCCCTGCCCTGGGACATGTGGCCAAAGATCAAGGACGTCGGCATGGATGCTGAGTACACAGCATACTGGGCAAAACATCCCTTCCCACGCTTGACAGATCTGGGAGAGGCATTGGATGGAGATGGGGGTGGTGATGATGATGATGGTGGAGGTGATGGGGGCAGAGGCTGACGGAGGAGGAGGGGAGTAGTTGGAGAGAGGAGGGTTGCACCTCGAAGGGAGGGTGGCGAGGAGAGGCAGGCTCGGGTAGTGAGGGGTTGCGGTTGATTGCTGCTACAGGTGCCAGTAGCACAGGGTCCCAGACAGGTATAGGGACAGGGACAGGGACAGAGACCAGTACAGGCACCAATACAGGTACAAGTACAGGCACCTGTACAGGGGCAGGCACCTGTACAGGGGGAGCCACAGGCAGAGGCAGAGGGGGCTGACCCAATCGAGGATGAGCTGCTTGAGCTGAGGGAGATCTGCCAGGGCCAGGCAGATGAGATCCAAGAGCTAGAGAGGGAGAGAGATCGGCTCAAGACGAGGCTCAAAGATACTGAGTGGGAGCGGGAGCAGGCTATTCAGCACTATACAGAGGCTGAGACAGCACTGAGGGCCGGGAGACAAGCAGCGGAGGATACAGGGGCGGGATATGCTTATGTCCTGTAGGCAGAGGAGGAGATTGCCTACTAGTGAGATCTCTACTATGGTGCGGTGCCAGCAGATCAGCGGGCGAGGAGCTTCCATAGACCGTCGCGTACAGCGACAACTACAGGAGGGAGCCGGAGAAGACAGGCATCGAGTGGTGGGGTTATGGGTCCTCCACCACCACCAGATAGAGGATACAGGAGGGATGATCCTGGGGCAGGTCCTTCAGGGGCTCAGATTCCGTCGAGGCTAGGCAGCTCTGAGGGAGGGAGTTCATCATAGCCGTAGAGGGCTCCCTATGTATCAGTATTGTACCATTTTTGTATTGTAGACACCTGCGGGTGCTTTTTGTAGCCATATGATTTTGACATCATTGTATCATGACACTATGATTATATATTTGAGATGATTGCATATATATGTGTACCTATGTGATGAGATGTTCTTATGTGATGTTTGTTTATGATATAGATGCAAATATGTATATGATGCAATGTAATATTTTTGTTCTTTTATGTGTTTATATGTGTATGCATGATGCACGTGTGAATGTATAAAATGCAAATAAATATGATAATACAAATGTAAATTGTGCTAACAGTTGTTGTGTGCAGGATGTGATGCAGTTGTGATATCTATATGTATGTATGAAATGCTTATATGTGGTAATGCAGGTGCAACTACATGAAATGCAAATATTTTTGGTGTGTCATTATACTCAGTCATGTGATAGCAGGCTACGCGGACTCGAGAAGGATGATGAAAGTCAATCAAGAAAGGGGGATGAAAGATAGTAGATATGAAAGTGAAAGAGTTTCTTGTGCGTTATCATCATTGAGCTTTATTATGGCAAGTAGGTTATGACAATCGAGGCATATGTTCAACCCAGAAAGTCATTGTACCTGTTTGCATGGAGATAAGACAGTCACAAACAAAGAATACCCCACTTCACACTAGACTCACAGTGTCTTCATATCCTTGGACAAGTCATAGCATTACTAAGAGACAATCCATAGATAGCAAATAAAAATAGGTGACGATACCCCATCCTCGTCTTTCTGGTCAAAGACATCCTAGAGATAGAATCTCTAGTCAAAGACATCCCGGAAAAGCTAAAAGACATGTCACCAAAAGATAAAATCAAAAGAAAACCAAGACTCGACACCAACATCCACTATAGTCCTCAAGTTTAGTGTCTCTTGTTACTTGTATAGGTCTTATTTGATTGTGGTCACAATGTTTATTTTCACAAAATGGATAGATAGCACTGAACCATAATGTTGTCTGAGTCTGTTGAAAGATTTGATTTGTTGAAGCCCATTGTTGCTGCTATGTCTCATCTGAAATTGACTGAATCCATGAAACTGATACTTTATTGTGGAGAAGATGAAACTTTATTGCGGATTGTGCACGGATAGATTGAAGGAAGCTGGAAGAAACTGTACTCCTCGAAACATGTGATGTTCTCAGTTCCACACCCATCACTAGACATAGGATTTGCCTTAGCCACGGATAGGATCTGATTTATTATGGATGGAAAGGGAGGTTTATTATGAATGAATAGGTTGTAAGTGTGTGCAAAGTGAAAGGATGAAAGTGAATCCTGAAGGAGGGAGGAGCAATGTCTCTACGCATGGCGCTGGTGACCCAGTTTTCACCATGGTACTTGCCTAGGGCGCCACTGAAGTGGTTTTCACCATTGGACGAAATTATTTCTCTTTACTTTTTTGATTTTTTAATGTTTTTTGTGTCACAAGGCGCTTGTTTGCCGGGTTTTCACCAAGTAACGATTTTTTTATGTTTTTATGATTTTTTTTTGTATTTTTGAAATTTTTGATTTTTTTGTATTTTTTGAATTAGGATACTCTGAAGAGCTATGTGTAAAACTTGCGAAGGTGCATGCTGTTGATAGGATCCTCCAAAGGTTCACGTTCTGTAGTTGAGAGCTGATATGCACCAGATCCATATGCTGCTGTAATAATGTAGGGACCAAGCCAGTTTGGTTCGAACTTGCCCTTCTTCTCTCTGTCTTGTTGATTTTTAAGATTTTCCCTGAGAACTAAGTCCCCTACCTCAAATGTGCGAGGCTTGACCTTGTGATTATAGTTGCGACTCATTCGTTGTTGGTAAGCTTTGAGATGATTAAATGCAGTTTGTCTTCGTTCATCTAGTAGTTCCAGCTCTTGTAAGTGAGAGACCCTATAGTCTTCATCACTGATGATGTTTTGCAAAGAGACCCGTAAAGAGGGTAGCTCAACCTCAATAGGCAAGATAGCTTCAGCGCCATAGACAAGTGAATAGGGTGTAGCTCCAATAGGTGTGCGGACACTTGTGCAGTAGGCCCAAAGTGCATGATTAAGTTGGATATGCCAATTACGACCAGCATCATCGACTGTCTTCTTTAATATTTTAAGGATTGTTTTGTTAGACGCCTCAGCTTGGCCATTACCTTGGGGGTAATATGGTGTGGAGAAATGATGGAAAATATGAAAGCGGTCACAGAGTTCACGAACATCTTGATTTTTAAAGGGACGCCCGTTATCAGTGATAATGGAAACAGGAATGCCGTATCGGCAAATGATATAGTTAAGGATGAATGTAGCAATCTGTTTTCCAGTAACTCGTGTGAGAGGCACGACTTCGATCCATTTTGTAAAATACTCTGTGGCAGTGATAATGAATTTATGACCATTGGAAGAAGGAGGGTGAATCTTGCCTATGAGATCGAGTCCCCACTGACAAAAGGACCAAGGAGACGCAAGTGGTTGAAGTTCTTGTGCTGGTGCATGTATGAGGTCTTCATGAATTTGACATTGCTTACATTTCTTGACAAACTGATATGAGTCATTTTCCATATTGGGCCAGTAATATCCAGTCCTGATGAGTTTCTTGGCCAAGGTAGGACCACTAGCATGTGGACCACATATCCCTTCATGCACTTCCTGTAACACAATCTGAGCTTTGTCGCTTTCTAAACATCTAAGAAGAGTGCCATCTAGACCTCGCCGGTATAGAATATTAGCTAAAATGACATATCGAGAGGATTGGCGAATGAAAGTGTGACGTTGGTTATTTGATAGATCAGGAGGTAAAGTATTGTCACGTAGGTATGTGAAAATGGAACCATATAACTGGGATTCGGGACCGACCACACATATAGTCCCAGTAGGCATGATCTCATATGAAGGGACCAAAAGGTTATCCACCAAGAACTCATAGCAGGTCTCGTTTGGAGGTAGATCAATCAAGGAAGCGATTGTAGCCATGGCATCTGAGGCGCGATTCTGTTCTCTTGGTATCTGTTCAAAGTCTATCTTTGTGAACTGTTGTTTCAGATCATCCACCATTTGTTTATAAGGCATTAACTTTTCATCTTTTGTTTGATAATCATCAGTTGCTTGACGGATGACAAGTTGGGAGTCCCCAAAAACATGAAATTCCTGGATCTTCCACTGAATTGCAATTCATAATCCTGTTGTTAATGCCTCATACTCCGCTATATTGTTAGTGCAAGGAAATGATAATCGATATGATTTTGGTATGGAATCCCCTTTAGGAGTTATAAAGAGGATGCCAGCTCCTGCCACATGCTATGTGTATGAGCCGTCGAAGTAAAGTTGCCATGGCTTTGCATGTGACATTGTCAAAATGGATTCATCTGGAAATTCTAAACTTAGAGGAACATCATCTATCATGGAAGCATCTGCTAATTGATCTGCAATGGCTTGTCCTTTTATTGCTTTTTTGTCCACATATTCGATGTTGAATTCACTCAGGATCATTATCCATTTGGCCAGTCACCCAATAAGTGTTGCTTTATTGAGAAGGTATTTCAATTGGTCTATCCTTGCAACCAACTTAGTCTTATGAGTGAGCATGTAATGGTGTAATTTTTGTGAAGCATAGACCATGGCTAGACATGCATGTTCAATTGGTGTGTAGTTTAGCTCATATCCTACAAATGTGCGACTGATATAATATATTGCTTTTTCCTTGCCCTCAGCAATTTGTTGTGCTAAGAGTGCCCCCAGTGCTGTTGGAGTAGCTGATATGTATAGTGACAGAGGCTGATCTGGAACTGGTGGCATCAAAACTGATGGATTTAAAAGATAATCTTTGAGCGTCTGGAAATCTTGTTGATAGTTATCATCCTAGTTGAATTTGATGTTTTTATGTAGCAGGTGTTGAAAAGGATTACACTTATCTGCCAGTTGTGCTATGAATCTTCGAATGGACTGGAGTCTGCCTTGTAAGGATCGAAGTTGACTAATATTTCTTGGTGGTTGCATTTCCAAGATGGCCTTGACTTTTGCTGGATCAACTTCAATTCCTCTTTTGGATACAATGAATCCTAGGAGCTTCCCAGAGGTTACTCCAAAGACACATTTCTTGGGGTTTAATCTTACTTTGTATTTTTCCAACTGATCAAAGATGACTGAAAGTATGTCCAAATGTGTATTTCTGTCTATTGATTTGCCTAAGAGGTTGTCTACATAATCTTCCATGGTTACGTGCATGAGATCATGAAAGACAGTAGTCATGGCTCTTTGATATGTCGCACCTGCATTCTTTAGCCCGAAGGGCATGACATTCCAGCAGAAAGTTCCCCACGAACAAGTAAATGATGTTTTGTGTTGATCCTCAGGTGCGATCCTTATTTGATTATAACCAGAGAATCCATCCATCAACGATAACATTTCATGACCTGTTGTGAGATCGACAATCAAGTCAATATTTGGCAATGGGAAGTCATCTTTTGGACAAACTTTGTTGATGTCTCTGAAATCTGTACATATTCTGATGCTGCGATCTGGTTTACTGATAGGTACTAGGTTGGAGATCCATTTGGGGTAATCAATTGGGCGTATGAATCCGACATCCAGTAATTTCTCAAGTTCTACTTTGACTAGTAATGCCACTTGTGGATGCATTTTTCTTAATTTCTGTTTTACTGGTTTTGCCCCCAGTTTGACTGTCAGATGATGCATTACCAAATCCGGATCCAATCCAGGCATATCAGCGTATGACCAGGCAAAGTTGATTTGTCGTTCTTTGAAGAAACTTATGAATTTTGACCTTTCGGACTCAGTCAATGATTGAGCTAGGAATATGTTGTGTGGAACCTCTTCTATACCAATGTTTGTTTTGATAGTCTCCTCTACTAACATGGATGACTTTTCTTCATATGATGCTGGGAGAATGTCAAGCCTTCCATCTTCGGGTGCCTCAGAGAGGTTTTCACCCTCAAATACATCCTTTCTTTTTACTTTTTTGGGGTCAGACAATGCCACGGTGTGGTTTTCGCCATAAGACCTTTGATTTGTTCTTATTTTCACATTTTTGTGACTGGAAGGTCCGACACCCTCGCCGAAATATGCCACGCTATTGAGTTCTATAGTGTATCCCGCTTTATGGTCTCCAGGAGGAAGATCATCTCATATGCCTAGATAGTCAATAAAAGCTTCATCATTTTGGAATGTATCAAACTGTGCAGGTCCTTCATGATCTCAGTCAATGAGTTGATGGTGAACAAGGGGAAGGCCGTTAATGTGTTCGAAGTTAGGGGAGCTAAGAGTGAAGATGCAGTTATATTTGGGTATGTCAAGGTAATTATTGAGGTCATCAATGGCACTCTCCTCATCAGTCTCGATCGCGAGCAAATCCAAATTATCATCACTAGTAGCCTTTGGGGACAGGTGTTCTCATCCTATGTGATTTCAACCTAGAACCTTGAGACAAGGAGTGTGTGGAATCTTCATGAGTTGTTTCTTGACCAACTCTGAACTTGTTATAAAATTCCTCTTCTTCTATGGGTTCATCTGGTTCTCTAAATATCTCGTTGAGCTCATAATCACTGGAAGACTTGTCTGAACCCCATTCCCATTCGTTAGAATCTGTGGAATAGCGATCCTCTTATTGAATTTTGGCAGCTTTGATTTGTAAAGCTTCTTTTGTCCTTTGGGTGTGGACCTTGGAAGTTAAGAAACCAAGTCCTTTCGACCATTCCTTTTTGAAGGTCAATTCAGGTTGTAAAGGTTCCATGATGCCTTCCTTTCGTAACCCCAGAGGGCTTTTTCCATCATACCCGAATTTTTGTAGAATTTTGAAGCCTTTGCCATATTTCTCACATGGTAGATTGATGTGATCTTGTGTTTCCTCTTCATTATCTCTGAAAAGCATTTTGTATAAATCTTCGTCTTCTAGTTCACCCCATCTTTGAAAGGTAGTAGGGTCCCATTTGAGCATCATGATGGATACTTGCTTGTTAGGATGTGGTCTTCCATATTCTTTTGGGGAACTCATGACTTGTCGTAAGTGCATGGTTTGATTTAAAGTATATTCCCCCATGCCTTTGTCCTGAAACTTGCCTTTAAGCTCACCTTGTTTTGAGGTCGAGGGTTTTAACGACTCAGGATCAATGTATGCCGATGAAGGAACAACTTCACGATTACTGGGAATGATGGTCTCAGTTTTTGATTTCAGGTTATTGCAATATATGAATGGATTAGGATCACCGTTAACTGTTACTTCCACTCCATCATGAGGAAACTTAATGCATTGGTGATACGTGGATGGGACTGCCCTCATTTCATGAATCCAAGGATGTCCTAGCAATATGTTATAAGTGAGATTTAAATCCAGGACTTGATAAACCACATCCTTTGTAACTGGCCCAACTTTGAGAGGTAAGGTGACTATGCCCTTGGATGAACGTTCTTCGTCATCATATGCCTTAATGGTGATTTGATTTGTAGAATTCACAGATTTATCATAATATCCCAATTGTGTAATAGTGCTTAATGTGCAAATGTTTAGACCTGCTCCTCCATCTATTAGGACTCTTTTTATTCGATGTTTGTGTATGAAGGCTTCAATGTGTAATGGTGCATTATGTGGTTGACTTATGGAGGCGTCATCGGCTTCTGTGAAAGTAAGGGAGTGTGGAACGGAAAGGTACCCCACCATGGCTTGAAACTGGTCCACGTTCAGATCAGTAGGAACAGTAGTATCTCTCAAGATTTTGTCAAGAATGGCTTTATGTGCGGGAGATATGCATAATATCTCAAGGATTGAAATGAGCGCGGGTGTCTTCCCTAACTGTTCTACAAGGTCATACTCAGGTTTGGTTGATGAAGAAGTGGTGCTTTTAGTTGGAGCACCTTGCAAAGTGATTTTACCTCGACGGGTTGTAACATGACATTCAGAGGTAGGTTCAAAAAAAGATCCAACATCTTTTAGGACAATCCTGGGTCTCCGAGTAGAATTCTCAGACGCTTTGTCCTTGATGATAATAGTAGAGACGTAATTGTCCATCGAGATGTGATTGATAGTTGAATCATAGTTATAGGATGCTCTAGTATAGTTGGTCTGGTCATCTGTGGCTTTAGCTTTTCCTTTGTCATGTTTTGGGAATGGTTCCTTAAACATCTCATGTTCTTGATTAGACGAATGTCCCTCAATCTCAATGTCACCTCTATCAATGAGATCTTGTATGATGTTCTTCAATTGATGACAATTTCCTGTCTTATGACCCTTGCTCTTATGAAATTCACAATACTCATCATCGTTCCACCAATTTTGTTTAACCTTTGGTTCATATGGAGGAAAATCTGGAACTGTGATTACCTTGTTTGCCACTAGCTTCTTGAAGACTGACTCAAGTAGTTCTCCCAATGGAGTGTACTTCCTTTGTGATCTGGAAGTTGTTTGAGTATTCACTTGATTGTTTGTAGGACTTGATCTCAAAAAGATGAATTTGGGTCGCACTGTGTTGGCATCAACAACACCATCATTGACTGTGTTCTTGTTTTTATTCCAAAATCTTGGCTTGTCTTTTCCTTTAAAGTCATCTTTGTTTTCCTTGAATATCTTGATGACTCCTTGTTCAATTAGGACCTTTTCTGTCGCCAAGCCTTTTTCAATGACGTCCTTAAAGGTGGACAAACAAGCTTTCCTTAGATCATAGCCAATGTCTTTGTTAACATTTTGTGTGAACATTTCTACCATTTGTTTTTGTGGAATTTCACAAGAGCATATGCTGGCTAGATTTCTCCATCTTTGTAAGAATGATGCAAAAGACTCTCCCTCTTTTTGCTTGGTGTTGCACAAAGTAGTGACTGATATGTCTGTCTCTATGTTGTAGGAGAAATGTTGAATAAATGCCTTTGCTAAGTCACCCCATGACTTAATACCAGGTGGAAGTTGGGAGAACCATTCCATAGCTTGATCACCTAAGCTCTGTGGGAATAATCTCATCAAATATGTCTCTTCTGCTGCTATCTCAATGCAAGCTGTGAAAAATTGTCTTATGTGTGCCTTAGGATCCCCTTTTCCTCTGTACTTATCAAACTTAGGTCTCACAAAGTGTGTAGGAAATGGAGGCATTGGAATGCTCTTGTCAAATGGATAAGGACATATGTCTCTCATTGTGTATGTTGGCTTTGGTGTATTTATGTCCTCCATTTTCTTTTGTAAGTCCCTGATTTGTTGCTCCAAACTGCTCTTAGGTGGAGATCGACTTCTTGGACCATATCCTATGTTTGAGGTACCCATTGGAGGGGGAGCATGTTGCATATATGGATGATATTGATCATACACATGTTCATATGGAGGAGGTCTGTAATGATGCTGTGTATATGGACCACTTGGTATAGATTCATGTTGAGGAACACCATATCTATTTTGTGCATGTATACCATATTCTACAGGCATGTCATGTTCTAATGTGTTGCCCCCAATTTTGACATGAGGTTTCCTTGTGTCCAAATTTTGAGCATGCCTTTGAATATCCAATTGCTTTGGTGGTTGATCCTTAGCATTGGTATGTGATTGAGTATATTTGTCTGCATAAGACCTCCATAATGGTCTGCGAAGGTGAGTATCATATGCTTGACCATGTGTATGTGGGACCTCTGGTTTTTGAAGCAAAGCTGACGGTGATTCAGGTACCATATGTGGTCCTCTATTTCCTCCACTATTAGGTCTCCTTTGATCCATGTTGAAGTGAGGTTGTTGCAAAGGTCGATTTTCCATTATTTGAGACATGTCAAAATCATGAGGTATCTTGGCTCCACTTTGTGCCATCATTTGTAAGAAGTATTGTCTATCCCTCCTCATTATTTCTTCAACCAATCGATTGAAATGGGAATTCATAATGGATTCTTCCACATCTGCTGAATGTACGGAAAAGTTGTCCATATTGTCGTTGTGTGTAGCATTATTGTTTGTGGTGTCTATGTTCTCAACATTTGGAATGTTTCTATAGACATCCATGTTAGGTAATGTAGTATGATCAGAATTGAAAAAGATATCATTGTCATACTCATAAGAACTCATGTTTGCGGACTCTTGAGCCTCTTTAGTTTCTCTCCTAGATTTTTGAAGACAGGTTTCAACCATGAACTAGGTATTGACCAAGATGTGCGAGACTAGATGAAAAATGGAAAAAGTATGGAAGACCAAGAGTTGGATGGAATGTAAATGAATCTGAGGTGTACTTGCAATGTCCAAAGTGTAAGACCAAGTATGTATGTAGTAGAGTAGGTGTGACTTCCAAAGAGAGGATAGTTTCTTTTGATGAGGTAAGTTGACCTTGACTCTAAGTAAGACCAAATGAGACCCAAAGGTAAGAAACCTTGATGAGGGACCACTTAGCAAAGTGTTGTTGTATGTAGTGTGTTGACAAAATATGATGAGGACAAGCAAGTGACCTTTTGACTCAAGTTTAGACAATTGTGAATGTAATGAGAGATGTGAAGCAATGATGGACTTTGTGAGACCCAAGGATAGGTTGAATGCTAAATGAAACCTTGGAGAAATGATCTAGAAAGCTTAAGAATTTTGAAACTGATTATGTTTGTTTGCTGGACTGTAACAATTTTTCAATTCTGAATACAGACGTGCTTGTATACTTCATAGACGCGGTTTCCTGACACAGACGCAGCTCTGTTTAACACAGACGCGCTTCTGAGATTTTTTTTGCAAAGTGTAATGTTGATTTTGTGGACATAGACGCGTTTTTGCCCTTCACAGACGCGGCTAAACAACATAGACGCTATTATGTCCGACACAAACGCGTTTCTGTAAAATTTGTGCAATTTTTTTCCAATCTGTGAAGTCTTTTTGTTGTGACCAAATCTGACTGTTTGACTATTTTTTCGTGACAAGAGAACACAGTGTTGATGAGGACTCGATGTTTGCAAGTGTCTAGACTCAAAAATGACTCCAAGAAAAGTGTGTTGTTTGATGTAAAAATGTTTTGCATACAACTTGAAGACACAAAAGACACAATGTTTTGCTGTTTGGTCTTGAATGTTTTGAATGTTTAACGTAAGTCAAGCACAATTCTTATGGTTGGCCAAGATAATAGTTGTTGATCCCACATGGGGTTTTACCCCGAGGCTACGCTATTCAAAGTGGATACTTAGATGCTTGACCTCACTAGCTCCACCCTCGGCACTCACTTCTCGGGTCAGCCAAGCATCAGTCCCCACGAAAACTCCCCGTGGCAAACTTTGTATCTCTACTAAGAACCGTATGTGTGTGGGCCACTACCAGAGGTCCGACCTCCTGCCCCAACAACTAGAAGGATTTGGGCTTCTAAAACAAAAAGGTGCTAGTAAGGGCATCCGCTTGTGTGGCCATACATGCGGCACTTTCAGCTCTGTAAATACAGAAGGCTCCCAGTTGGTAGGGGTTACGCCCTACGAATGATCAAATAAATTTGATCAAACGGGTTTATGGGGAGACATAGTGTTGGTATGAACTAATCAGCACACGTTATCCATAGTTTTCACCATGAATACAGTTGTTTATAGTGGTTCGGAAGAGGTGGGTTTTTCTCGCTGCCACTTGGGTCGTTCTCTTCTCACTAGTAGTCCTAATGACCACACGGGAAGACAGGCCCTCTAAAGATTAAACAAAAAGAGCCTATTGCTCAAGACACAAAAGACAATGATTCAATTTTAATGCACCAATTGAAGTGTTTGCTAGTCTATGAAAACAAGGCACACAACAAAAATCCAAAAACTCTTGCCAAGGTCCTGCAACAAAGATTTGTTAGTAGTTTGGATTGTTTCAAATGATCACCCCTTCTTGCAAGCACACAAGTTAGGTAAATTTTAAACCCAAAAGACTTTGTGAAAAGAGGGGCCTTCAACCAAACGATTTAGCTTCCAATACAAGCTGCACCAATTTTGTTAGCTAGATCTGAAAATGTTAGCTCAAAATAAACCAGATCTGAAACCCTAAATGCAAAATCCGAAAACTAAATCAAAAAACCCAAAACTTGAAACTGGTGAACACAAACGCGGTTACCCTCAACACAGACGCGCCTTCGTGACACAAACGCGGTTCTGTGAGACACAAACGCGACTAAATAATGCAGACGCGGCTTCTGGACACAGACACGGATAAAAACATCATAGACGTGACTTTAAAACACAAAAGCCCTTTCCTGGAACATGCAAAATAAAATATTTCCAATAACACAGACGCGGCTCCAGATGTCGCAGACGCGCCAGAAAATTAAAAAACGTGATCCGAAAGTGTGCAGACGCGAAAATGTCGAAAATGCTGCCGAAAACGTCAGATCTGCAACTTCAAATACAAAATCTGCAACAAGATGTTAAATGCAAAAAGGGACAAGAGTCCCACCGGGCGTGCCAAAATGTATATGGTGAAAATGGATACAATAATAACGATATTGAAAGGCTAAATGAATTCAACCACAAAACCGTAGCCCAACAACAACAAAGATCCACTATAACATACGAAGATTACCTAAGACAATGCAAATCAAATGAAATCACAAAGATTATACTATCACATGTCCAATAGGGTTTTGATCTCCATTCTTCCTATCTCCATTGATCTTGCTTGATATATTTGCTCTCAGATTTTATGTGCACAAGAGCTCAACAAAGAACGGAATGTGGTTGCAAGTAGGATCGTAGTGTAATCCAGTCCTTAAGATCTTTCATTAGGGTTTGATAATGAAGAAAGCATCTTCTTATATAGAAGACACTATAAGAAATGGAGGGATAAGATTGAGAGGTGTAAAAGGAGGTCGGCTATGATTAGAGGGTAGGTAGAGAAAATAATAAAATAATGAAAGGGGTAGGTAGTGTATGAATTAAGAGATGAATGACACGTGTCATGGGTAAAAAAAGCTAATGAATTAATTAAATAAATAAAGATTTATTTAATTAATAGAAGAAGTGGGATAATTAAATAAATAAAAATATTTATTTAATTTAGGAAAAGGATAATTTAAATAAATATATGTATTTATTTAAATGAGAAATAAGGCTAGAAGAGGATAAATGAATTAATTAAATAAATAAAGATTTATTTAATTAATAGAAGAATTAAGCTTAGATAATTAAATAAATAAAATATTTATTTAATTAGATTGGACAATTTTGGTTGTCTACAACATCCAATCACATCAATTCACCTGGATTGTGCTTCCTCTTGGAAAATCTTGACCG
The DNA here is from genome assembly GCF_030272615.1 of Cryptomeria japonica. Classification (NCBI taxonomy): domain Eukaryota; kingdom Viridiplantae; phylum Streptophyta; class Pinopsida; order Cupressales; family Cupressaceae; genus Cryptomeria; species Cryptomeria japonica. The sequence continues at coordinate 74,133,533 of NC_081410.1, forward strand.
CTCGTCATCATTTGATCTCGACCGTTGGTTTCTTTCTGAATTTTCTATAAATTCAGGCTCATCTCACATTCAAGAGAGGCTGGAGAATATATTGTTATTATATTATTTTTGCTCTAGGTTCACTGAGAATATTGCATACATATTTAGATCATTTATCTCATTTATTGCTTAAATCTTGTTAGATTAATATTGCATCCATCTAGCATTCATCATTCTTGTATAGATTAAAATCATTCGTCTTGATGTTGTCTAGTCACTGGTATTGCTAAATAATCTGAGAGCAATCTTATACTCGCATCTTTTAGAAGGCAATGGGTCAATTTGTTATGGTTTATTATTCATTGATTATATCTGATTAACCATGCATGTAATGACTTGATTGAAGTGTTGTGCTTACAGATACGGGTCCACTTTTCACACACACAATGGCATCTGTTGCTTTGTTGTCGTTCCTTGGAATATGCTAGAAAGTTATTTCTATAAAGTATTTCTTGATATCATCAACCATCTTTTTATAAGCCATTAATTTTGCGTCCTTTGTTTGATAATCATCATTAATTTGATTAATGACGAGCTGAGAGTCTCCAAAGACTTGAAGTTGTGTAATATTCCATTCTATAGCCATTTTGATACCTGTAACCAAAGCTTCATACTTTGTTGTGTTGTTGGTTCACGGAAAGCTTAATTTGTATGCTTTTGGGATTGTATGACCTTGTGATGTGATAAATAGAATACATGCTCCTGATCCATGTTGTGTATATGAACCATCAAAGTATAATTGCCATGTTTTTGTTGTGACTATTAGGATATCAGCATTGGAAAATTCAATCTGTAAAGGGTGATCATCTGGAAGTGGTGCCTCTGCTAGTTGGTCTGCAATGACTTGTCCTTTTATAGCTTTTCTGTCAACATACTCAATATCAAACTCACTTAGAATCATGATCCATTTTGCTAGTCATCCTGTTAATGTTGCTTTGTCGAGTAAATACTTCAGAGGATCAATTTTAGCTATTAACTTGATGGAGTGAGATAGTAAATAGTGTCGTAATTTTTGAGAAGCAAAAGCTACTGCCAAGCATGCTTTTTTTGTTGGTGAATAGTTGATCTCGTATCCTACTAGTGTTCTGCTGATGTAGTAGATGGCTTGTTCTTTTCCTTCATTATCCCGTTGTGCAAGCAAAACTCCTAATGATGTTTCGGTGGTCGATACATAGAGTAATAATGGCTTTCTTGGAATTGGTGACATTAGTACAGGTGATTGCATGAGATATGTTTTGATCTTGTTGAACGCGTCTTTGCATTGATGGTCCCACTTGAAATGAACATTTTTATGCAATAAATGAGTAAATGGTTGACATTTATTTGCTATTTGAGCAACAAATCTTCTGATTGATTGGAGTCTTAATTGGAGTGATCTAAATTGACTTATATTCTTGGGAGATGCCATTTCCATGATTGCTTTGACCTTAGTTGGATCCACTTCGATACCTCTAGCTGAAACAATGTATCCCAATAGCTTGCCTGAAGTGACACCAAAGGCACATTTCTTAGGATTTAGCCTTAGCTTGTATTGTTCTAACCTATCAAAGATCTTTTCCAGTATCTCTATATGTTCTTCTCTGTTGTATGATTTAGCCAATATTTCATCCACATAGTCTTCCATGAATGTATCTGTCATGTCATGAAATATAGTTGTCATAGCTCTTTGATATGTAGCATCTGCGTTCTTTAATCCAAAAGGCATGACGTTCCAGCAGAAAGTACCCCATGGACATGTGAAAGTTATCTTTTCTTGATCTTCGGGTGCTATTTTGATCTAATTGTATTTGGAAACCATCCATTAAAGAAAACATGGAGTGTCCAATAGTTAAATCTATAATGATGTCGATGTTAGGCAAAGGAAAGTCATCCTTTGGACATGCGTTATTAAGATCTCTAAAGTCTGTGCATATTCTGATGCATTTATCTGGTTTTGAAACATGAATGATGTTGGATACCCATTGAGGATATGCTACAGGTATGATGAATCCTACATTCAATAATTTCTTTAGTTCTGCTTTGACTAGGAGAGCTATATGCAGATGCATTTTCCTTAACTTTTGTTTAAATGGTTTGGCTCCTGGACTAACATTCAAGTGATGCATAATAAGCTTTGGATACAACCCTGACATGTATGCATATGACCAGGCAAAATTGATTTGTCATCATTTGAAGAATTCCACATATTGTTGCATTTCTTCTTCTGATAGAGAAGTCGCTAGATGAAGAATCTTTGTTTGCTCTATTGTGCCAATGTTAACTGCCTCTGTTGGTTCGATCAAAATGGATGACCTTTCTTGATAGTGCTTAGGTAAAGTGTCAAATCTCCCATCTTCCGGCACCTCAAAGAGGTTTTCACCATTAGATGCGTCCTTTCTTTTTACTTTTTCCGGATCTAATGTTGCCAAGAAATGGTTTTCAACATTAGACTTGATATTCTTTTCTTTATTTTCACTTTTTCGACTAGGAGATTTGGCACCCACTTGACTGGAAGATGCGTTGCTGACATTCCTGGTGAGAGTTGTTATGGGTTCAATTGCATTAAGATATATAGATATGGCATGGTCATTCAGAAAGGTATCAATGGCAGTATGTCCTTCATTTTCCCAATCAATAAGCTTAGGGTGGATTAGAGGTAGGGGATCTTCAGGTTGGGATGTTTCGATGGTATTAAGGGTCATGATGGATGTATCAAAGTTTTTAATATGTATGTCAATGTCTAGAACGGTACTCTCATCAGAATGACCTCGCATAAGAAATTCTTGATCGTCCTCGGTTAAGTCCAAGTCAGCCAAATGTGATTCTAATTCAAGTGAACTATTTCCTGACATTTGTCCTGCATACGTGTGAACTATATCGACTCCTACATCTCCTTCAAAGCAATTTTATTTAGTTGATTCTTCAGAGTGATATGAATCTCATTCCCATTCATTAGAATCTGTATCACTTGCAGCTTGCAATCTACAGATTTGTTCATATAGTATTTCTTCTGCTTTTCTTCTTTCATATTCAACTTCTTTAGGACTAAGATTGAGTTTTGTCAACTTTGTTATGATCTTTCCTTGACTTATATTAGCCTCTTTCTTATTTTGATTGAGATTTAATGTTGCTCGAGAGGTGCTTTTAGTTTGTTTCTCTTGTTGATTGGAAGCTTGTTTCTTTTCCCATTTCATGTTTGCTTTTGTTTGTTGCTTAGCTGATGTTTCTTCTCTTTTAATTTCCAGTTGTTCTTGTCTGTTTTCATATTCCTCTTGTTGTTGACTAAAAGATGTGTCTTCCAGTAGATTAACTTGTCCATACCCTAAGCTTGTTTTGTTTGTAGTCTGCTGAGTGTAAGGTTGGATAGGTTTTGAGATACCCTCTTTTCTTTTACCTATAGGACCTATTCTAGTGTATCCCATTCTTCTAAGAATGTTAAATCCCTTTCCATACTTTTCTGTAGGTATTATGACATTGTTAATCTTTTGTTGAAATTCTTCGTCCTTGTATAGCCACTATAGTACATCTTTGTCTTTTGTTTCCTCTGATAAGGTTCCAACACTAACAAATGCTCCATTGAATATCGGAAGATGTTTTACAATTGGTTGTTGTTTAGAGTTCGATGGTTTTCCAAAGGATTTAGGAGAAAGTGGTAATTGTGATATTAAATGTTCTTCGTTCCCTCGATCTCTTAGCTGCATTTGTTTTTGCATAGTTGACAAGAAAGAGGCAAATGATTGTTCCTTGGATTGTGTGTTCGAAGATGATGCCTCCCTATCATGAGGAACAATGACTTCTTGAATTGGTTTAAGATTACTACAATATTGAAATGGATTTGAATCTGCTAAGATCGTGATTTCCTACCCACTATAGGGAAACTTTAAGAATTGATGGTATGTTGATGGAACAACTTGTATTTCATGTATCCAGGGTCTTCCCAAGAGTATGTTGTATAATAAATAAAAGTCTAGAACTTGGCATGCTGTGTCTTTCTGCAAAGGTCCCACTCTGATGGGTAACATTACAATTACCTTAGAGGAACGTTCTTCTTCATCATAGGCTTTAATGGTGATCTTTTTCCGACAATCAACTACATCTTTTGAATAACCCAGAGCACGACCAAGACTCAAAGAGCGGATTTTTAAACCAACTCCCCCATCTATTAGGACAAGTTTAACTCGTGTCTTATGAATGATGGCTTCGATATGCAAGGGAGCATTATGGGGATGTTGTGGGGACATGTCGTCTTCTTTAGTGAATGATAAGCAGTGAGGGGTTGTGAGGTGTCCCACCATGGTTTGAAATTGATCAATATAAAGATCTTTGGAAATTGTTGTATCTACTAATACTCGTTCAAGAATTTCTTTGTGTGCAGGTGAAAGTTTTAACAGTTCTAAGATGGATATTTGTGCAGGTGTTTTCTGCAATTGATCCACTAGGTTGTATTGTGGTAGTGGATGATGTGTTTGTCGTAGGACCTAGAAAAACAACTTTGGCTTTAATTTGTGTGATAGCATGAGCATGTTCTTGATTTTTCTTTTCTTTAACTACAATCATGTTTATCACATTATCATATGTATGAGCGTAGTTGACCTACGCTTTACCCTTACCATGGTTTGTTGTTGATGATTCACCTTTCTCATAGTTTGGAAGCGAGGTTTTAAAAGTTGTATGAGATTCATTTGTTGTATTTCCATCCATAGTTATTACTCCATTATCTATCAAATCTTGGATGACATGTTTCAATCGCTGACAACTATCTGTGTGATGTCCCTTGTTTCGATGGAAATCGCAATAATGGTTATCATTCCACCAAGGTGGTTTTATTTGAGGTTCGTAGTTCCTTTCTTCTAGTAAAGTGATCAATTTGTTTGCGAGAAGTGTCTTTAGTACTGATTCAAGGGGTTCACCAATTTTTGTAAATTTCCTTCGAAAGAAAGTTTTGATACTTGCTTTTTTGATAGGGTTCACCTAGCTTGCTCAACACTTCACTAAGTTGATGTTGCTCAATTTCACCAACTCACCAGGCCTAGTTGCTTTCTATACCTACAAGTGCTTTTCAATCTCTTCTAGGTATTTCTCTTACTCACTCCAAGGTGTTTGCTTCAAGTGTCCTTGCTAGGAACCCTACCAATTTGCTATGTTTCCCATATGCTCAAAGATGGCTTCTTGGCTCAAATTCGTCAAAATGCCTTCCAATGGTCTTGAGATGTTGCAGAGGTGTAGAGGGTTATTCTCTCACATTTATAGATGGTTTCAAGGTCCATTTTTGGTTTTCTATCCAAAGGTTTCTTACCAATTTCAAAAATTAGTCTAGAAAAGGCTATAAGGGAAAGAGCCCAATTAGGCCTCCTAGAACCAGTTTTTGAGGTCTTGGCCTAAAATGATCCAAAGGACCCCCAAAATAAAACATATTTTCTTAAAAGATTCACTCAAACCCAAAGGATTTCAGTGGTTTTAAGCTTCCAACCCTTCTTTGCATACAAAAACCCCAAAACGAGAATTTCAAGGGCTTCTAGGCACTTGACTGGCTGCAACAAGTAAATATTGTCTTTGGACCTTAAAATAGAACTCTTGAGGCTTCCTCCTACACAATAATACTTGTACTAACCTATTAAAACTTCCCAAAAGCTTGGGACTTTCATTTACATTCACCTCTGCAATTTGTACTAACTTTTTATTTTGCCAACTCTAGCCGAGTTGCCCCTGGGCTCGCCTAGGGAAAGATGTTAAAAATATCAAATAACACTTTTAGACCTTCTATTTTTATATGTACACTTTATAATGGGTTTCATACCATGTCCCAAAAGGCCGTGATGAACACACGGTGGGATTTTATGGGGCACCCATTTTAGCAAAAACTGGCTACTTGTGAATCAAATGACCAAAACAATAGCAAATGCTAAATAAAAAGCTTGAAAATTAACATCCTACCTTGAAAAACACTAATAAACCTCAATCCATTATTGGATTCATGGATTCAATCCATTAAACCTTCAAAGAATGCAAAAATTGACAAAAACAATGAAAAGTGCAGTCCAAAATCTTGTATTTTGATTATTGCTTCCAAAATCCAAGTACACCAACCTTGGTAAACATGTAAGAGAGGGTTTTTATAGCCTTCCCACATTTGGAATCCTTCCATGGCGTTGAGAAATCCCTAGCTTCAACATTGGACCAATTTCAGGACACAAATTGTCATGACAACAAAAGTTGTCATGACAACTTTTTGCAACTTTGTGTTTTTTCCACTTTTGGCCTCTCAAACTCATGAGACCTGTTCTAAATAATCACATATGGAATTTCAAACATGCCAAGAACCTATTTATCCCTCTCAAATGCTTTTACCAACTTTTGACACCTTTGACCAACAAAAAGGCCAAAAACCCACTCAAACACACTATTTACACAAAAATGCAAACCTAAGTAAATGAACTCAAACTAGGCCTACATTGACACTAAATACTCACTCTTGGACCCTCCTAGAGTCCTTATTCACCACGGACTTGGCTAGGGTCAGTACAAGCCAAAATTTGCAAAATAAGAAAGCTAGGACCTAGGTGCTCTTGCACCATTCTCCCTAACAAAAAGAGATCATGTCACCTCGTGAGGAATTAGTGTTGGATCAATCCCAAGCTTTTGAAACTCTGACTCCATCACCCATGTAGATTCAGCATCATCCATACCCATCCATTTAATGAGGTGCTCCCAATAGGCTTGATGCCTATTCTTCTTGGCAATTCTTGAACTTAACACCTTATCGGCCTTAAGATTAGGCTTGGCTGTTAACTGAAGGTTATGTGTATCATCTAAAACCTTTGAGTGACTACATTCTGCACCTTGTATTGGCCTCTTGTGTGCAACCCAGTCTGCTATGTTAAAAATCGGTGACAAGCCTATGTTACTAGGTAGATCCACCTTGTATGCATTTTCACCATACTTGGCTAGAATGGCACATGGACCTATCCTTCTCATTTGTATCTCATTTGGTACTTCTTGCTGTAGCCTTTCTTTAATCAAGTGCACCATCACAAGATCTCCCAGTTGAAATTGTAGATTTATCCTCTTTTCATCAACTTTTGTTTGATTTTTCTCGTGTTCTCCTTCAAAGCTTGCCTAACTGATTCATGGACCTCCTTCATGGACTAAGCAAAGTCCTCTGCATATCCACTTCTGATTGCTGCACTTCCTAAATCCCTCAACTCAAAAATGCCTCTTGGGTGCACACTGTAGAAGTTTAAAAATGACCATATTTTTAAATGAATATTTTATGTTCATTTATCTATTTAATTAAATCCAATTTAATTAAATTACCCACATTCCTCTATTTAATTAAGTAAATTACTCAATTAAATTCACTATACCATTTAATAGAATAAATTCATTTTATTCAATTAAAACCCCTATCCACTTTTTAATTAAATTCAAATTTAATTAAAATAGTTATCCTAAATTACATAAATCCAATTTATTTAATTGCAACCAAAATTGAATTAAATTAAATTTTCTATTTTTCCCTCACCCACTTGCAAAATCCTACACCTCCCACTTGCATCCTAACCCTCTTTCTAACCTCTTCTAGATTCTTCTAATCCTAATTAATTAACCCAAACCCATCCATTATCCCTTTCCCCTAAATTTGAGGAGGTCACTTCTCAAATTTGGAGTAAAGTCTTCAAAATGCATTAAAGTTGAATGCCCCCAAATTTGGAAGGACTCTTACAAAGTTATCCCCAAAGTCTTCACAACCATTAATGGTTAACTCAAACCCTCTTACATGGTTAAAGAATTTTCATAAACTCAACCTCCATCTAACCCAAGGGTCTCATCAAGCATTTATTACTTTGACCATGGTTATCCTTAAACCTTTGCACAAGAGTTTATCCTTTGGGTAAAAGCTTTATCCAATGGATAACCTTAACCTAACTTTAACCCTTAACCCCTAGGGTAACCATGAGGTCTTCTCAAGCATTTAATGCTTCTTGCACCTCCTCTCAATCAGCCTTATGTTGACAATTGTCACCATTTCATTGGTGCCAATTGCAAACATGGATTCCCAACTTTCAAACTTGGCCCTTGATCAACTCTTTCAATCTCGGCCATCCATTGCCCTATTTTTGCTATAAATGGAGCTCTCATTCCTCCATTTTTGATATCTCCAAGTCTTTAAGCATCACACTTATACTCAAATCCATTCAAGCTTTCATATTTTATATGCTCATCATTTAACTTCTATTTTAAATTAGGAATTAATCTAATTATGCTAATTTAGAGTATGTTCCTTATCATATAGCTTAAATCATGGACTAATATAGTATGCTAGGATAGTTTTGTTTACTAACCTTGTCATCTTATAGCTAGTTTATTGTATTTGTAGCATCATGCATAGCTTAGGATGCATCTCATATTAAAATCAACAAAAAATATCCCTCATTCTTGCATTTGCCATCCCTAAACCATTTTGCTCAGTGATCTGAGAGCAAAAACATTGGTTTGAGGGACCGTGCAAGATAGAGAACCATGGAACCATCCTTGGGAAGCTGAGCCATGCTTCATGACTTCGTAGCTTGCACCAAGAAGTCTCGTGGGTGTGTGAGTAAGGCTCCATAGAGCTCAGTTTTTCACATATTGAGTTCTATCGGCCCACTTTTCCCGCATACATTTTTGGTGCCCACCGTGGGGCCTCACCCCATATATCAAATCAGTTTTGAAATATAACCACTTTTGCAAGTCCATGGAAAACGAGAATCAGTGCGTGGGAATCATTCCCTAGCGCATTTGGTCAACAGCCTAGCGCATCCAGTTCATTGTTTAGAGCGTTGGGTCCATCATTTAGCGCATAAAGTCTGTGTATTAGTGCATTAGAATACTAAACTTTTCCTGTTTGTCTCGACGCGGGAGAAAAACAAAGCAACGCTTCCGGAACACAAAGTAGCGCATCCCGAAAACAATGTAGCGCATCCCGAAAACAATGTAGCGTGTCACCACTTTCTTTTAGCGCATCACAGATATTTTGTAGCGCATACAGTTTGTTCTGTAGCGCATTGAAAACAGACAGAAATCAAAATTTTAAAATCTGTAATCCGGAGTAAAAAAGTAGACTTGTTGAAGTCCACCATCCATCTAACATTTTCCACTTGTTTTTTTGCAGGATTCTAACAAATCTGTTGCAGATGGGAGCTTAAATTTTAAAAATATTAAGATAGTTAGGATTTTCAATAACTTAGTTAAGTTAGTTTAAATTTTTAAACTTCTTTTATTCTTAAAAATTGAACTCACTTGTTTCCTTTGGGCTACAAAAAGAACCACAAAACAGAACATTTATTGCTTTCATAGGAAAAAAACCTATTTTTGGGCTTTAAAAAGAACCATACAAACCTTCCTTTTTTGCAAAAGTAGCTATAAAAAGAACCTCACCATCCTTTGGTGTATAAAAGGATTCATTTTCAATTTTTTTTGCAAAGGAAAGAACCTCACCTAAAATTTTTGTTGCAATCAAAGAAAGAAGTTATTCCCCTTTTGTTTACTGATTTTTCTTTTGTTGACCAAATCGAACCTTTTGCTTTGTTGACTCAATTATTTCCTTAGATTAAATAATCACTGATTTGGGGAAATAAAATTAACACCATGCTTTTTTGGAGCAACATCTCCCAATAGAGGTTAGTGAATCATTTCTCTTGAAAGGCTAAAAAGAAAAATTGTTTGCCTTGTCTCGAAAGTGGAAGGAATATGCTCTCCCCTTAACTAGGTGATAAAAAATCCAGACCACTCTTAAAAGCTTTCTTTACTTCAAGCAATAAATCCTTTAGCAGGCCTGCCTTCCCGAGGAGTTGCAATAAACTCTTAAAGCCATTTATGGCCAATGTGAAGGGAACGACCTAAGTGGGAAACGACTTTGACGCCAAGTATTCCAACCCACTATAATCAAAAGTGGAAAGTGACGAAAGTCCTTTTCAACGGTTGCGTGCAGCAATTAGCCTTCTCCTAGTATCCTCGAGATACGTAAAGCCTTTGTTCTAAAGGTTGGGAAGCCTCTCGCGGGAGTTTATCACTGATGGCAGAAGATGAAGCCTGATTACGAACCATAGAAATAGAAACTTTGAACCGAGTCAGTAACCAGACATTTATAACATCATAGTGCAAGGGTGGGGAAGAATCCGCCCCTAAGATCACTCACCATATATCTCCGAAGATAACTACTCAATTGTGAAGCAATTCACTTTGGGTTAATTTATGGCAAAAGGCAAAAAAACGGGCGCCCTTTAGGGGGTGACACGACTGTTTGAGCTAACAGAGTATCGAGACTAGTGGGCTATGATGTTATTTATGACCTTTGAATAAAAAGTCTTTCTGAAGTGTATTTTCTCGTATCCAAACCTGTTAAAACATTGAGGATTTGAACACATCCTCGCAGAACATACACTTTTTGTTAGATTAGGCAAAATGGTTGTCTTTTTTGTACTATGCTTGCATTTACTACTTCACAAAATCATCCATCAAGATTGAAAAACTCACAATCCAATCCAAAAATTACAAAGAAACCAACCAAAGGAAAAATTAGGGCAAACTAGCGCGTGGGAACAACTCCTTAGCACATAGGGTACTTCTGTTAGCGCATCCAAGTATCAAGTTAGCGCATCTGATCCAAACAGTAGCGTTTTATCCAAATTCCAAAACAATGTTAAAAAATTAGCTCATTGGGAAAACAGTCTAGCCCGTTGAAGCATCAGCTTAGCGTGTGAAAGCCAAACTTTAGTGCGCAGGGTTTAACAGTTAGCGCGTCACAGACCCATACTAATGCATAGCTTTTGGAAATAGACAGAAAACAAAATTTTAACAGTCAAAACTTTAGCGCGTGGCTGGGGGCAGCCTAGCGCGTGTGGTCGTTCTTTTAGCACGTGAAGTAAATCAAGTAGCGCATCTTGTCTCTGTTTTAGCGCGTGACCAAAAACAAAAAGATAGGGGGTAAAACAGTGAGGAATTTTGAAAATTTTGAAAACATCTTCAGAAGCCTCTTTTCATCAGCATCATTTTTCATCAATGCAGAGCAGTGAAAACAAAGCTTTAAAAGCTATTTCTTGAGCAAAGTTTCTGTCAAAACAAATGTTGTAAAAATTTGAAACTGATCGCACGATAAAACATATCTATCCTATCAAAATCCAGAAACCTCATCACAAATATCAAAAGAATCCTTTATCATCTCATGGATTTCATCTCAAAAACACTTGTTTAAAAATTTCAGGTTGTCAAATCAAGTTTCCATATCGGGAGACTTTTATCCATATCATTTGACACGCTTTGTCGTGAAGGGGCATCTAAACCTTCACTTTGATAGAGTAAAACTTGAATTTTCAAAACAAGATCAACTAAATCCAAAACAAATTGAAGGAAACCATTGATCACTTATGCATGACTAATTCTCATATTCTGAGAAGAAAGAATCTTTATCGTAACATCATGTTGAAGAAACAACAACCTAGTTTTTCTAAATTCATCAAGAGAAACAAGTTTTTATACATCAATCGTCAACTCTTCAAATCTCATCGAGTATTCTTTCATCATGTCAAACGTTATATCCAAAACAAATCCAATGAATTTGACAAAGAGCCTTTAAAGACTAGGGCATATTGTCAAGAATCCGCTTTTAATCAAATCATAAACCGTGGAGGAAGGATCAATCTGGCATTCTTGCCCGATGAGTGTATCACTTATAATACATCTCGACCTGAACCACCAACCCCCGAGCAACATATCGAAGAGGATTTTGTTCCCTTCGTCACTCAAAGTTTCTACTAAAATGCCTGTTACTCGCTCTCGACAAAACCAACAAAGCGAGGCACAAGCAGAGTCCAGTATGAATCGAAGGTTGTCAAATCCTTTTGAAGGTCCACACCTAGAGGGTACTGAGATTTCTGAAGAGCTTCTTCAGGAATGTTAGGAAAGTGCTTCATTCCAAAATCTTGTAGAAAGGCTCATGGAAAATGACAAAGAAAAATATTTGTTCATGCTTACAAGTAAAGGAGTAAAACTCCCTGAAAACCTTGACGCAGATGTGTTTAGAACACGACCTCAACATTACGAATATCAAGAAAGACAATGGGAAAGGGAAGCACGTGACCTTGAATAGGATATCCCTGATCAAAACATACCAGAACAACATACTCCAAGACAAAACATCCTAGATCAAAACATACCGGAGCAACATACACCAAGACAATACATTCCCGAGCAAAACATACCGTTCCATACACCATTTCAACCCAGGATCAATACAAGGGAAGAACCTTTCCTTAGCAAAACAATGCGCCTTTGGTTGCCCTTACTCAACAAATGCAAATGTTACAAAGACAAATGCAATACATGCAACAAGGGACAACAGTGCGGTACTCATTAAATGAAATTTGTCCTTATACTTTTGATAGAAGATTACACATGATCCCTTTTCCTCCAAACTCAGACGTACCTAAATTTGACAAGTACGATGGGAAAAGTGACCCTTGTGATCATGTCAAAGAATTTTGTGCCATGAGTCTTGAATTTGCTCATGATGATACCTATCTGATGAGGTTATTCCCCAGAAGCTTGGGAGGACAAACAATGGAATGGTTATCCAAAATTACGTCGCTTGTCAGATTGTTTGATGAATTAGTTAACAAGTTCGTAACACAATACTCCTATAACATTCAACATGCTAAAACCATGCTAGACGTCTGCAACACCAAACAAAAGAACAACGAAATATTCATGATATTCCTTTAATGCTGGCAACGTATGGTATCACGATATCCTCGAGATATTCTTGAAAAGGAGAAAATGGAAATCTTCATCGACAACTTGAATGGTGAGATGAGTTACAGGCTCAAACTCCAATGCATACCATCTTTCATCAAATTGATTGAAAACGACATTCAAGTAGAGGAAGCATGTGTCAAAAAGGGAACGCTCAAATTCTTCAAAGAAGGAACAAATTCATCACACTACAATAACCAAAACAACAACAACTTGGACAAGTCTTGATTTTGGACTCGAAACAAAAATGAAGGCAACAATGAATCGCATGATCCAAAATCTAAGCAACCAATGCTCGCATTATCCGGAAATCCTCAGGCTACGAAAAAATCCTAAAGGTACTAATCCAAACGCTAACACATATACACCAAACATCAATCAAGTACAACCCAACACAAACAACACCAACGATACTCAAAACAAAACCACGAATCAAGGACCTAATAACAATTCGCGCGACAACACTAACAATTTCCAAAAGCGTGTCTTCACACCACTGGGGCAATCACTAGAATCAACATTCAGAGAGCTTCTGGCAAACAAGATTCTCTCTTTGCCTACAATCAAAAACTATGAACCCCAAATCAAACCACCTTGGTGGAATGATTCACACTATTGTGATTTTCATCGTAACAAGGGTCATCGGACGAACGATTGTATGAGATTGAAAAACATTGTTCAAGACATGATTGATCGAGATGACTTAGCAGTAGATGGTCTCAAAACAAATGGTGACCACAATGCCTTTAAAAATCCCCTTCCAAATTACAACAAAGATGGAGCTCCAACCTCGAACGATACACATGGAGCTCGTATCAACCACATCTACAATAACACCATCAATCACATATCAGCTGAAGATCATCAGGTAAACGTCATCACCATCTGAGACCAGCATGATCATGAATCTGTGAATGTAACAACCCAAACTCATAAATATGTCTTGAAAGGACATACCGCACCTACCACCACTACACCAAAAATCCAATATGATTTGGTCAGCCAACTACGCAAAACTCTGGCTCAGATATCTATACTAGAATTTCTGAAACTGTCACCCAAACACAAAAACATATTGGAACAAGCGCTCTTGGAAACAAATGTACCTCAAGACCTGGATGCAGACAGATTTCAAGCCATGGTCCCCCATATGACAGGGCCTCATAATCTCACCTTCTTAGAGCATGATAATACTTCCTTGAGCCATCCGCATAACACTCCTCTCCATATTGAAGTCATCGTTTATAAACACTGAGTAAGAAGAGTCTTAATAGATGGAGGAGCTGGACTTAATATATGTACTTTAAAGCTTATCCGTGCATTAGGCTTCTCGAAGGAATCTATTGATCCCTGTAAAAAGATTACCATAAAGGCCTATGATGATGACGAAAGGTCATCTAAAGGAACCGTGATGTTACCCATTCAATTTGGACTAGTGCAAAAAGATACTATGTGTCAGGTCTTAGATATAGACCTCACCTACAATATTTTATTAGGTCGACCCTGGATACATGAAATGTAAGCAGTGCCTTCTACGTATCACCAATGTGTCAAATTTCCTTATAATGGACAAGAGGTCTCTATATCTATTGATCACAATCCATTTCAACATTGTAATGCAATGGGGGCAGCCCAGGACAGTTTGGTTCCTCATAATAGGGAAAAGCAACGATCCTCAACATCAGATCTACATAAGGGAAGGCTCGAATCATTATCTGGAGACTTCAAGCAGAAAATGCAAATCAAAGACCAAGGTATGGGAGAATACTCTTTGGAACCTATGTGTTTGGCCAAATTACCGACATCACTCAGATCTCATGGATTGCCCACTCCGTCAACACATCAGGTAACTTAGCCCATCACCAAATTTGATGGTACCTTCATCCAATTAGGCACTCTAGCACATGAATTAGAAGAGAAAGACATTCTTAGTTGGTTATACAAAGATGAGGAAGAAGATAACAGAGCAGCTGCTTTGGATATAGTTCTACCAACACACCTATATGGAAAGGGCTACTTAATCATGCAACAAATGGGATATGATGGTAAAGGACCTATTGGAAAACACAAAGAAGGAGTCACTGAACCCATAGATCTTCCTTCACAGCTCAGCAGAGACAAAACAGGATTGGGTTGTAAACTCACTTTCCTATTAAGAAAGACACCATGCATAACTCAAAACCTCAATGGAAAGCAAAGAAGCAGTACAAAGAAGAATCCTAGCAGGAAGCACTATTTGAGTCAGCAGAAACAATTCGCAAGGCACGTGAATGTCAAAAACATAAGTTACATCAGGAAAAGCTTCTAAGCCACAAGAAGGCCATATCTGCAGCAGTAGCTCATATTCAAACACCAATATCTCAAGAACTGATAATATCATCTCCTGATACCATTATTCCTCCCCGAGGAGGCACAGTCTATGAACAAATACAGAAAATAGAAGCAGGATCTGACACCAAATCAACAAAAACCCTCAAACTGGTATCCATCATCAAGGATCTGTTCTCACCCTACAACATACCTGTTTACAACACTGATAGAATCTGGGATGATGCCTCAGAGACTGATTCCAATGAATATGAATGGGGTAGTTGCTCAAATGCTACTGCAGATATCACTAACAATACTAGTACCATATCCCTCTCAGGAAGAACATAACGCAAATGATAGACCTCTTGAATTTGGACCGCAGAATATCTATGACACCAAGGAAAGAGAACATAAACATTATGAACAAGTCTATACAGAAGATAATACCATCGAAGACCTCGATGAAATCCTTGGCTTCTTTACCAAAACCAATCATAATGAAACCTCTGTCTTGACACTTACAGTAGCAGAACTTGATCCACTGAACGATTTCTTACCGCCCGTCTTTCCTAATCCCATTGACTGGGACGAACCCAAAATACACAATATACCAATTTTTCCGAATGATGAATCTATTATCCATTACCTATGTACTGTTAACCCAGAAACAGGCTCTACCAGCGAACAAAGTAACGATGTCTACACACCAGGGAGTGCCAAGTCTCTCAGTCGCAAAAATGAACCAAATAAAAGATTTGATGCTGAAAACCAGTCAATGGCAGCTCTAGATCACAAAAAAGTAAAAATAAAGGACACATCTGAGGGTGAAAACCTTTTCAAGGCACCTAAAGATGGGAGACTTGACACTCTTCCAGAACACTTTCATGAGCGATCACCCATATTGATTGAGCCCACTCAATCAATCAACATTGGTACCACAGAAGCAGTCAAAAACATACACCTTGCAGAATCTTTGACAGAGGAGGAAAGATCAACATTTATCATCTTTTTTAAAGAAAAGCAAATTAACTTTGCTTGGTCATATGCTGATATGCCTAGAGTTGATCCACACTTAATCATGCATCACTTGTCCATCTCTCCAGGAGTTAAGCCAGTCAAACAAAAACTACGAAAGATGAATCCACAGGTGGCACTCATGGTCAAAGCTGAACTAAAGAAATTATTAGATGTCGGATTCATCTGACCCATCGACTATGTAGAATGGATCTCCAACATAGTGCCAATATCAAAACCAGACGACAGTATCAGAATCTGCACTGATTTCAGAGATGTCAACAAAGCCTGTCCAAAAGACGACTTTCCTTTACCTAGCATCGACATAATTGTAGACCTCACAACGGGCCATGCAATGCTCTCACTGATGGATGGTTTCTCAAGCTATAATTAGATCAAAATAGCCCCAGAAGATCAAGACAAAACAACATTCACCCGTCCTTGGGGAATGTACTGTTGGAATGTTATACCTTTTGGCTTAAAGAATGCAGGGGCTACTTATCAACAAGCAATGACAACAATCTTTCATGACATGATGCACACATTCATGGAAGAATATGTGGACAATCTGCTAGCTAAATCATTCACCAGGGCATAACATCTCGGCATCCTAACAAAAATCTTTGATCGATTGGAGAAATTCCAAGTTCGGCTCAACCCTAAGAAGTGTGTCTTCGGGGTTACATCAGGAAATTTGTTGGGCTACATTGTCTTAGCTAAAGGTATTGAAGTGGATCCAACAAAGGTACAAGCCATTATGGAAATGCCACCACCAAAGAATATCAGTCAACTTAGATCTCTACAAGGACAACTTCAATCAATCAGGCGATTCATCGCTCAACTAGCTGATAAAAGTCTACCATTCAATCATTTGCTCCATAAGAATGTACCTTTCAGATGGGAGGCCAAGTGTGCAGATTCTTTTTATCAAATCAAACAATATGTGATGAACCCACCAGTTCTAGTACCACCGATAGCAGGCAAGCCACTCATTTTATACATTTCAACAACAAATATATCACTAGGGCCACTATTAGCACAAGAAGATCAACAAGGAAAAGAACGAGCCATCTACTACATCAGCAGGATATTGAATGACTATGAACTCAACTACACATTTATTGAGAAGGCTTGTCTAACAGTAGTCTTCGGATCTCAAAAGTTCCGACATTATATGCTAGCACACACAATTAAGCCAGTAGCAAAAATTGATCCTCTCAAATATCTACTCAACAAGGTAGCTCTTACTGGCCGATTGGCTAAATGGGTCATGATTCTTAGTGAATTTGACATCCAATACACAGAACGAAGAGCCATCGAAGGATAAGCAATTGCAGATCAACTAGCTGAAGCACCGCTACTAGGAAAACAAACTATGGAGATTGAATTTTTGGACAGGGACGTTCTTGCTATTTCTACCACACAATGGACTCTACACTTTGATGGATCCTACACTCAACATGGTTCAGGTGCTGGTATTCTCTTCATCACTCATGAAGGACACACTATACTAAGATCATATAGGCTCATGTTCCCATGCACAAATAATGTGGCTAAATATGAGGCATTGGTTATAGGCATCAAAATGGCTGTAGAATGGAAAATCACAGAGTTAATGGTCTATGGAGATTCACAACTAGTCGTCAATCAAATCAACAACGACTATCAGACAAAGGATGATAAGCTACTACCCTACAAACGAATGGTGGATGACTTCAAACAGTATTTTGTACACATCACCTTCGAGCAGATACCAAGGTTGAACAACAAAGCAACTAATGCCATGGCTACTATCGCTTCATTACTACAAATTCTAGAGCAATAGAGTCGTTATGAGTTCCTGGTAGAGAAACTGTTCTCCCTAGCCTATGACCACTCCGAATCCCATGTTGTCTATGCCTTAACTGGTTCAGATTCACCTTTATATGGACCGATATATGATTATTTAAAGAATAACATCCTACCCATTGACTTATCCTGAAACCAAAAACGTAATTTTATCCGACAAGCCGCCCGTTATACCCTTACTGCTAATACTTTGTACCGTTGAGGTCTAGATGGTACTCTTCTTTGTTTCCTTGATCGTAATGATTCTGATTCCGCTTTACACGAGCTTCACGAAGGTATTTGTGGAACACATTCAAGTGGGACTACTCTTGCCAAAAAGTTTCTAAGGATGGGATACTACTGGCCTACAATGGAGAAAGATTCTTACCACTTCGCCAAGAAGTGTCCTAAATGCCAAATCCATGGCAATCTGATAGGAATTGCAACCATTTACAACATCTTGGCCCTTTTGTCAGTGGGGGCTAGACTTGGTTGGCAAAATTCATCCTTCATCTTCAAATGGATACAAGTTCATTATAACTGCAACAGAATAATTTACCAAGTGGATAGAAGCAGTCCCAATGACCACAATAACTGGAAAGAAAATTGCGTCTTTTATCCTAAACTATCTGATCTGCAGATATGGTATTCCAAGTTCCATCATCATCGATAATGGACGACCATTCAAAAACCAAGATGTCCGAGAACTATGTGAACAATTCAAAATACAACATCGGTTCTCTACACCATACTGTAGTGTCCTAAAATTGCGACACTTGCAATTTCGACTGCATTTCGGTCTTCACGATGGTGACGCAACACGCAACCTGAATGGAGACCCCGAAACCTGTTTTTGACACTGAAAACTGCATTTTCTAGCACCCTGGCCTGAACCTCCTTTGCACCCTGCTGTCCCGGGAGGTGGGACCAGAGCGCCCAGTGCCCTGGTCCCCCAGGACCATGGCGCCCAGCGCCCTGGTCCCTGGGTCCTATTTTGGGCCCGGTCTCTTTTGGACTTCGGGTCTTTATGTTTGCAAATTGGAAAATATTATTTCTTGGTCGGCCTAAGGTCAGGAAAATCAGTCTATCAGCCCTAATTGACAAGTATATAAACTACATTTTCCTCTCCCATTTGGGTAAGAAGGACATAGGTGTACAAGCGTGGAAACTATACTCAAGCATTCAAGCATTCAAGCATTCAAGCAATTGATCATTTCAAGTCTCCATTCAAGGCTAAGTGTTGCATTCAAGACAAGGATTCAACCATTGAAGAGGAGATCACTTACTACATGCTACAACATACAACAAACAACAACATCTATACCTTCGCACATAAGGATACAAACATCCTTACAACAAGAGACGAACAGATCCCCCTTCGTTTCACGGATTTTTCGGAGGACCGTGGCGCCGGGCGCCATCGTGCCGACAACTTTGGCTCAAATTTGCAGGACAGCGCTGTATCGACATTTTACTGCTAATTCCAGGTCCGCAGCTTCATCCTATATCCCTATCTTAGTTTATAAGCGAATCTTTGTCACTTTCTATGCACTCCTAGCTTAATTCTTCTATCAACATTCTTTACAAAAGAGGGTAGCCTTGCTTTCTTAACCCTTGAAACACATTTAGCATCCAATCTTGCCTTGTGTGGGATTGGATCTTGTGGGTTTCAACCCCTCTTTTGAATGTAAAGTATCTCCCTTAAGTGAAAACCATCAACCCTAGGGACCTCCCTTCTCTCTCCTTGGAGTTGGAAGAGGGGAGAGCAACTAGGGTTCGATCATTTTTCCGCTTTACATTTTGGTGAACCTGACGTGAACATCCTTTCTGATTATTCATGGTTAGATCTGAAAATTGATTCCTTGATTACATTTCCATGTTTGATCTTTTGCAAAATTTTAGAGGTGATTGCATAAAAACCCTAAATTTTCTTTTTGAAAATTGAACTTGTGAAATGTTTAATTATTAATGCTTGTTTCAGATCTGCCCTTCTATTACAGATTATCAGTTCATATTTGTGCTTTAATTTTGAAAATTAAGTGGTTAAGTGTCGAAACCCTAATTTTTGAAACCCTCTTGATTCAACCTTTGTTCGACAATTTCACCGATCAAAACATCTCCAAATCGGCTGTAACTTTGGATTCCGGCATAAAATCACAATATCTTTCATCCCTGAAAATTTGGAAAAAAGTTGTGAGGACCGTGTGCACTCCGAGCGCCATCGTCCCCGACATTTTTTTTGAAATTTCGGGAGCAAGATCTTACTGTATTTTCCTGCTAAAATCCAGAATTTTGGCTAATTTTATCAAATCTAACACTTTCAAAATTATAGTCAAAGTTGGTCTTGTGATTGCTTGGTTTAAGGCTTCTAATCATTCAAAAATCATCGAAATTGAAATTTTGTGTCAAAATTGTGTTTCTTACTGTCATAAATCTGAAAAGTGTGTTTGCATTCATTCGAAATTTCAGTGCTCTATTCAAATTCTTGCAATTTGTGACTTTTGAAATTAAGTGCTTAATTACAACAACTTTGATTTCCGCTTTCAAAATTGAATTTTGCGTGAAATTGAGTCAATTTTTAAATTTCAAAACTTGCATTGCTTTTGACATTCCCTCTAAAATCATAAAATTCAAAATTTCAGTTTCCCTCTCTTTTTCAAAATTCAAATTTTGCATTTTTTGACAATCTTGGTAGGGTTCAATTTTGAGATTGCAACTTTAATTTGGCCTATCTACAGATCGTAAAATCACTCAATTTTTTCAGATTAGCTCTAAAATCATCATACCTTTCATCCCTGCAAATTTCGAAAAAAGTTGCAAGGACCGTGTGCACTCCGAGCGCCACGGTCCCAGACATTTTTTCCAAAATTTCGGGAGTCTGTCGTGATTGCATTTAACAGCTTAAATCTAGAAGATTGGCTGATTTTACTGAAAATTGCTACCTCTAAATTCAAAATCTTCTCTCTTTCTAGTGCATGAGTTTTACAACAATAAGCCCTACTTACACTATTCCCGTTAGACGAAGCCGTAGAATTAAGTCTTTCCGAGGTTTAACTACTGAGGAGATGGAACCTAATTTGAGTAGTCTTTTTAACGAGGACATGGGTAATTCCTCTAATCCTCCTAATGATGAAGAAGCTCTCCATGAGGTTTCTATAGAACAACTTTCAAAATTGGATAATCAATTTGACGATTTTCACCAATGGATGTCTCATGAGTATCCCGATAGTCAAGCTCTTCCTTTAATTGAGGGTCTAAAACATATGCTTCAAAGTGATAAGAATGGAATTGATATTTTGCGTGGTATTGCACACATTGTGGATTCGAATGTGATGCCTATGAAGAGTTGTGCTGAATCTTTAGGTTATACACAACCTCCTACACAAGTCAACCATTCTATTCCTTTGACAACTTCTATTGCTAGCATACCTACCTTTACATCAAACATAATGACTACTTCCATACAAGACATTCCTCCTGTGATTACCAGTCATGGGGGCAATCCTTCCTCTTCAATTAACCCTCTTCCTTCATTCATTCCGACTTCTTCATTCATTCCTTCAATGAGTGTTCCTATTACATCTTCACAAATGAACATCACGCAAGGGGGCAATTTGTTCAACCATTCCATTCCTCCTTGTAGTGTTCCTCCTGTCCAATCATCTCCTATGACTAATTATCATAGAGTCCCACCACCTTACTCTCTACCTTCTTTCAATAACATAACACCTCCATCTCAATCTAACACATCTAATATGAATTCTTCGACTGAAGCGACCATTAACAATCTTGCACAAACTGTCTCTTCTTTACAGCAACAAATTGCCTCTATGAATCAATCTAAGTTTAGTGTGCCCACATTTGATGTTGCGAGCCCACTTTCTCTTGACATTGTTCGAGCTATCCCTCCTAAACATGTTGAAATCTTGCATTTGGAGCTTTATAATGGTAAAGGAGATCCTCTAACACATGTTAAGACTTTTCAAACAATATGTACTGATTTTGCTTATGACCAAAGATTGCTTGCAAAACTGTTTACTAGAACATTAAGAGACAAAGCCCTACAATGGTATTGCTCGTTGCCTTCTTATTCTATTACTTCTTTCGAACAACTCGCAAATGCTTTCATTCAACAATTTCAAAACAATATAAGTCCTAAGGTTACTTTGATTGATTTAATGCATTGTAAACAAGGTGTTAAAGAAAAAGTGACTGATTTCATTGGTAGATATAAGCATTTGTATGCTCAAATTTCTTTTCCAATGCCTGATAATGATATTCAAAGAATCTTTATTTCTAATTTACAAAAAGATATTCGAGACAAACTTCTGTTTTCTGAGTTTACTTCTTTCCAACAGTTGTGTGCGACTCTTCACAATTATCAACTGACTGTGAATCAAATGGAACAATCACATCCTATGGCTCTGAGTGATAAGGGTGATAGCAGTCAACAAACATTTGGGAAGTTTAAACCGAACAAAGATTCCATCAAATTCAATGAAAACATCATCAACAACAATGTGAATGCAGCATCAGGTGTGCCTCCTATTTCTAAATTTTTCAAGAAAGAAAGAAAGTATACTCCTTTGAATGAATCGTTGCATAGTATTATGAATAAGTTATTGGAACAAAATGTGCTTACTCTTCCTCCTGTATGACAAATTGATCCTACAAATATTACTTCACCTTATTTTGATAACAAATCTTTTTGTCACTTTCATCGTCAGCCTGGGCATGATACTGAAAAATGTTTTTCTTTAAAGGGTAAAATTCAAGATTTGATTGATAATAATACTATCTCTGTTTCTGGAGTGAATGATAAAGGCAACACATCTGTAGCTCCTCCTAACCAAAATCTTCAGATTTTTACTGATCCATTACCTTCTCATACCTCTAATGCGATTGAGGCTAATGATTCCTCTCTCTCATCTGATGGTCTTGTGTCTATGACTCCGAATGTGATTAACTTTGTAGAGCAGCAAGAAAACCCTAAAGAACCTTCCATCACATTTGATTCTAGTGAAACCATTAGGGCACCTGATGGTCCTTTATACATAGTTGCAAAAGTCAAGAATACACCTTGCCGTGGAGTGCTTATTGATCCTTCGTGCATGGTTAATGTTATTATTGAAGAATTTCTTTTTACTTTGCAATTGAATCAAGTGATCTATGACAAAACAGATGTGATTGTGAAACTATTTGATGCATTTTCTTCTCCTGCAATTGGTTCTATTACATTGCCTATTGAGGTCCATAACAAATCTCTTGATGTGAACTTTGCTATTATTCCTTCATCCGAACAATTTCATGTGAAGCTTGGCTATCCTTGGCTATCTTCCATGAAAGCTATTGCTTCTCCTATTCATAAGTGTTTAAAATTTCCCCATAATGGTGAAGTTGTTACTGTCAATCATAGTCTCTTTAAACCAACTGAAAGAACTTCTAGCGTTCCTATTGATTACTTTTGGCCTAAACAATTCCAATCTCTTCCTCCGCGAAGTGATCATCTTTTCAAATCTTATAAAAAATGGAAAACAAATATGATCCTATCTCTAAGTGAACCTAGAACACCTAAACTTGACATTCCTATCGTTCTTGAGAAGGAAGTTCTCCCTTTGAAAGATAAAACTAATGTCTTTCCTCAAGAAGATTCCCAACCCATTCCTATGGATGTGACTATGTCTATGCCTCATAAACCTTCTAAGAGTAGACCTATACCTCCTCGTCATGATGGACTTGGTCTTCTTCCTAAACCAAAAATTCCTCCTTTATATGGAGCAGTTCCTCCTCCTTCTTTTTATAGAGAGAAGAGACCTTCTTCTTCTCCTATTATCCAGCCTAAGAGACCACAACCTAAACACCCAAGTGATAAGGATGAGAACATTCCTCCTCCTCAATCTTCTCCACTTCCTACTAAGACTAGACGAAATCATTCTGCACGTGAACGTCGACGAAAGCGTCGTCTTAGGGCTCAAGTAGCTGCTTCTCAAACTTTACAATCTCCAAAAACACCTTCAACAAGCATTATTCCATTTTCTCCTCAGCCAGAAATTGAGCCTAAATCTCCTAAACATAAGATGCATGATGGTCTTGATCCTGTGCGAGTTAAAGATCCTATTTTTATAAATCTTGATGATGATATAGATGAAAATGTTATTCATGATGAAAATGTTACTTCTCTTGTTTCTGACAGTGAATATGAACTTGTTGATGTTGATAACCATCTATCTAACAAATTTTCTAAAGCACTTATCCTAGCTCCTAGACAAGAACAACGTGGCTCGGGACATGAACATAGCCCTTGTTTGGATCTTGTGATAGCTCCATCTGTTGTGTTGGATGTTCTTCCTCTAGCATGTTCCTTGCCTTCCCGAAACATTGATCAGCAAGATCGGGGGGTAGATGACGTGCTAGACTAGTTACATTAGCATAGCAGATTCTCTCCTCCTCTCTTTTGTTACTTCTTCTATAAGTTATTCTCATTCTTCTATTTTTTGTCCTTAGTGTTGTCTACTTGAGGACGATGCAAAGCATTGAGATCTCTTTTGGTCTCTCTCATGTTGACTCAAAAGACACATGTGTTCCCTTCTTCTAGGTGACCTTCCTTGATTGGGGAATGAAGAACAATTATGCATACATACATATGATATACATACATGCATTATCATACAGCATACTGACCCTGAGGAAAGCGAAGTCACCTTGTGCTTTGTGTTTTGTGTCTATTATCCTTGGGTTTATCTCACACTTGGGGGCTAAATCTTTGTGATAACGTGCTCCTTTCCTTTCTCATTTCTTATGTGTATCACTACGTTAAAACAATCACCCCCGTTGAGGCGTGTGCGATTGCTTTAACGTAGGGGGGCATACACCCTGTCTATCCTTTCAAGATACTTGAAAATTTCTTGGTGAACTTAGCTTTGCCTTGAAAATTTTTGGTATTTCTTTTGCATGACTCATAGTGAGGGAACCTTACTACTGACAGTCATGGTTCTCCCTCGTGATCTTCCCTTTTACTTTGTCAATCGAAGTCGTAAGATACTTAGTCCACTGGGGGCTTGGTGTGTCTTGCCTCCTTGACATGGTGAAAGTCTTTCAATGTTGTTTCCTTGTACTTTACCGGAAGTATGAGCATACATACTCCCGCTAAAGTGGGGGATAAATGTAGCGTCCTAAAATTGCGACACTTGCAATTTTGACTGCATTTCGGTCTTCACGATGGCGATGCAACACACAACCTGAATGGAGACCCCAAAACCTATTTTTGACACTGAAAACTGCATTTTCTAGCACCCTAGCTTGAACCTCCTTTGCACCCTGCTGTCCCGGGAGGTGGGACCAGAGCGCTATTGACGTGTATTTTGTACACCATCATACACAGAATAAAATACCTAAAGGTATCTTATCCTCTCTTGAAAAAAGTCTCTAACTGCTGAAGATTCGCATGAAGGATCAATTAGGATGACTCCAATGTTCTGGTTAGTAGGGTCTCTACGTGTGGACAAGCTCCAGTGGTATGATGTGATTTGCTGTATCCTCAAGGGGCCTTACACTCCGAAAGTCTGAAATTTTACTAAACTAAAGAAGCTTTCAAAAAATAACAAAAGGATAGGGTTTACAAGAGGTCTAATCTAATCTAACCCTAAGAATGACTTCATGTGAACAAGACTTGGTAAGATTCAACCAACTTCAATTTCGCCATAAGATAACAACTCAATTGAAATTGATGCGATCTTCTAAGGTAATAAAATGATTTTCAACGCATCAAAGATCAAAGATACTACCACGAAGGTACATATCCAAGATACAATAATGTTTGAGGGTTAAATGATTCAAATATCTCCAGTTGACCACGCAAGGCGTTCCTACAATCAGCAAGAAGCTAGTGGTTTGGATTACGAATCCTACCAAAGATCAAGTCTCACACTATGTCCTTCAAATTAACACACTACTTTGATTGAGCATGATTCAAGTAAATTGAACAACCATGAAGATAACCAATAAAGTTGCAACAAAACACCATAACTTCAATATTTCATTGATTTCAAAAGTTATCATGTACAACAATTGCTTGAATTCCTTTCCTCAAACTCAATCTTGCTACAAAAATAAAATTGCTTCTAACTCTAAAATCTCTAATCTCTTCACTATTATCTCTTCTCTATCACCTCTATTATATCTATGAAATGAAAAATGAGGGTATAAATAGCATCCTCAATTACAATGAAAGGTCCAGATTGAAAGTAGATCAACGGTCAAGATCATGACACCTAAACCCTAATTAGGGTTTGTTACAAATGGCCTCCTTTTTACTGAACAATATTAAATGCATAGCCAAATATTAAATTTGGCACAAAAACCTAGGAGACATAAACCAATGACAAATAAGGTGCCATGTCATCTATAACAACCTTTCATCTAGAATCTTATTCCCTTTCCAATTCTCTTTTTTAGCATATGCAATGAATCTTGATACGATTCCTTCGATCTCTGCAATTGGAATCTCGAGAAGATTCTTCATACTCTATTCCAAGTGAATGACCTGATCGAATGCATCTAGAAGAGCCGCGTCCCATGAAGATTCAAGTTCCTTTGTACTTTCAATCAGGAGCATGGTGGCAAACATCTGATCATATTGCTCGTCTGTAACATTTGCGTCCTTGCAAAAGATGACCTTGATTCTATCCTCTAATTCCTGCATATCCACATCTGTCTCGACCTCAATCCTCCTGCCAAGAATGGTACGAAGTACCTCAAATACTCTGTCCTGGATTGGATTGATCACCTCCTCCACTTGGCTACATCTAGTATTGATGTCCTCAAAGAAAACACTCTTCATATGGAGTAAGGTTGACCATTGAAGCAAACTGTGAGGTCCTCCATCCATGATCTTTTCTTGCACTAAGACCTTCCTTGATGTGTGTCTAATTACTTTCAAGACAGGAATGATAACATCTTTGGTATGAGCAAATGCGGCTACTGTTATCATCAAATTGTGGATTATCTCAAGAACCTGGATAGCTTGATGAATAATCTTCATCATCCTTGTTACAAACTCTATGGCAACTGTATGAGATTTATCCATCCAAGTACTCGTACGCTAAACCATATTCCTGAATCTTTCTGCCTCATTGATTGATTGAAGTGGAAGTGCTTGCACAGGTGATCTAGCTGGATCCTGACGTCCCAAAGGTTCATTGAGATGACTGAAATATGTCCTCCATGCACCGACCTCTCTCTCAAGCTTTCTATTCTTCTCCATTTCTTCTCTAAGCTTGTCTTTCAATGCTTCAAATGAATCGGTGGCATCATCTAATGTCTGCTCTGCTGTGGATGGTCCTAACTCAAAAGTCTGTATATCATATTCTTCTGCTAGGATCTCACCTTCATATTTGTCTACTGCCGGTGTAGCTATTTGCAGTTTTCTGGATCCAGTCTCATCTCGAATCATCTTGGTCATCTTGGTGGCCTTCCTCTTCTCTGTTACTTCATGTGAGCATCCAACAAGGCTCTCTAAATCAATTGCATTTTCCTCGTCCTCTATCACGATCACCTTGGTTAATCTTTCCTTCAACCAATCTGGGATGGCCGATCTTGTTTCTTGAACTTGTATTTCTTTATGCACTATTTCTTCTTCTCTGGGAGGAGATGTCATCTCATTTCCTTCTCTATCTTCATCTAGCTCATAATCTTGGAGAGATCCATCCGGTGACCCTTGCGGTGCTTGTCCTTCCTCCTGCCTATCGTTCTGTACCATAGACTCCATGGATTCTTCCACTTGAAGTGTCCTCTTCTCTAGTCTAGAAGAAGTACCGGATGATCGATCTTTGTTAGCCCCTTGCTTCCTCTTGGAAGATTCCTTCTTTTCTGATCTTTCTTTCCTCTTCGAACCTCTTGGATGGAGATTGCCTTCACTTGCACATCGAAGGTTACCTTCACCTGAATTTCTAGGATTAGGATTGCCTTCACTTACACTAGCTCCACCTTCGGCTGGTTTCTCTTCCAAAGTGAAAGTCATAGCTATGCCTTGCTCTCTCAACTTCTGATGCTGTACGTCAACCCATCTGTGAGTACAAGACAAGACTGGAGCCATCAAAGTATCTAGATCCACGACCTCGGGCTCATTCCAATCCAACCTTATTGTTTTGCTTTCTCGATCATATGATGATTGGTTATGTCTGCCACTGTCCTGAGCTTGGTCGGCCACTCTGTAAATCCTGCATTTCCTGATGAAATCCAAAGGCAATCTAGAATGTATTTTTCGTTTCACTTCAAGATCATCTAAGAGATTCATCATAAAATCTTCTATTTGGTACTCATGCTTAAACTTCCTACCGACTGTCTCCTCTAAATGTCCATGTGGATCAAAGCTTTCTCTCAAAGCAAAGGATGAAAAAGAATACAAGGCTAACTCCTTCTCTGCGTCATCCATAGCTAAAGCATTAGGACATACCTCAACTAAATTGCCCAAAATGATAGGTACTGGAACTCCATTCCCATGTCCGTGTCTGAATGCCTTCGCATATGTTGCCAATTGTCTTGTTACTTCAAGTAACACAATTTTGTCTGTCGGATATCTCGGCAACATGTATGGAGGTAAAGGACATCCATGCACTCTAATATAAGTGAACTTTGGAAACTAAATAAACCAAGCACCATACCTCTTCACTAGTTCCTGTGCATCCTGAGATAATCTGTTGTGAATCCCACCTTGCAACGTCCTTGTGATGTTCATCGTGAAGGTATCATTAACTAACTTGTAGTTGCTTCCTGGCAGATGATGCAAGTAGGCATAGGAATCACAAGCTCTGACCTCACCGGGTCCTCTTCCAATTACTCCTCTATGAGGTAGTCCTGCATACTCAAAACTCCTGATCAAGGCATAGATGACGTATGAACTAATGTGGAAGGACTTGGTAGCCTTGAGTCTCCTCAACTGTATGTCCAAGCAATGGCTAATCATCCTAGCCCAATGTATCGTACCTTTCCCTTGAACGATCACCTGGATGAAGTAGAACATCCACTTCTCAAAGTAGAAGGCCTGAGGGGCTCCTGTAACTCGGTTGAACATCGTGATCAAATCTCTGTACTCCTCCTGGAAATCAATCCTGTGCGGTGTGTTCGGGATCTTGCTCAGACGGGGACAACTCTTGAGTAACCAGTTCTTGTTGATGATGCTTAGACAAGCATCTGGATCATCTTCGTACATTGACCTGGCTACCTCTATGCTCTTGTATATCATATCCCTGTGCTCTGGAAGATGGAAAGCTTCACTTATAGCCTCTTCTGAAAGATATGCCAAAGTGTTTCCTTCATTAGACACGATCGTTCTGGACTGAGGATCATAATGACGAGCACACTCGATCATCAATTCATGGCACTGAATAGCTGGAGGAAAACCGGCCGCCTTAATGATGCCACTCTCTATTATTCTCTGGGCGACAGGTGATGGCTTGCCAATATAGGGGACCTCTCAAAACTTCTTCGTGCTGAAGTTACCCAAGTTTGTATCTCCAATGTTGCTCCATTTCGACACGATCTTGGTCTCCACTTCTTCGGTCTTTTGATCTTCCTTCATGAGAGCTGAACGACTGGTGGATGCTCCCGCCTTCGAGGTCGCCATACCTACACAACATTTCATAATGAGAAACTAGATCTTGCAATGTATAACATAGATTAGAGAATATTTTTTTAGGAAACCTCATGATAAGTCTTAGAGTTATCATTTCCTAAAAATAATCGAGCTAGGAATTCAAAATTTCAAAATTTCAAAATTTAAGCTATGACGATCAACGTACAAAATTAAAACCAATAAAACCAAAATCGCCATACCTCAATAGAGAGCTAACTCTAGAATGCAAAATGAAAAAGATTCGCCTAGGCAAAAGATCGGAATCAGATGGCCTTCAACGTGATCTCTCAAACTAGCAATTTCGCCACCTTTTGGAGATGTCTTTAACGTGATCTTCCAATGCCTCGACAAGTTCGCACAAAATGAAGCTTCAAGTTCGCACCACCTTTGATTGATGTTTCACACCACCTTTGATGGAATCCACACCTTAAAACACAACTCGCATTTTCTTTTGTCTTCCTCAAATCGCATGTGGAATGGTAAAATGATAATGTGAAAAATGAAATTCTTCACCTCCCTTTATAAGCGCTCATACCACCCATCCCCTCTAGGCCGAGTTTTGCAAAATATGACAATTAAAACGATTTTTTAAATAAAAATAAAAGGCCGACCTCACAATCCTAGCGCTCCATTTAATTTTTTAATTGATTAATAATTAATTATTAAATGCCTTTATTATTTAAATTGTCAAATTCGATTTTTTTACAAAGGCAAAAATAATTAATAAATATCAAGCGCAATATTTAAATGCTAATTAATTGAATTTTTTAATTTATCGAATTTTAGCATTTAAAATAAATTCAAAAATATTTGCTTGAGCGCCAAATTTTGAAGATGAACAATACATACCTCATCGCCCTGGTCCCTGACTGAGGGACAGGAGCGATCCATTAACTTTGTCTTAATCCTTGCATTTTTGACGTTCAAAGTCTTCATCTCCACGTTGAAACTGGCATTTTTGCTAGGAAAATCGAACTTGAGTGTCTTGCCTGTGCGAGTGAGTGTCTTTTAGATGTGATATCGCCCTGGTCCCTTGGAGAGGGATAGGAGCGATCTAGATGTTTTCTCCATTTCAAGCTCAAATTGGTAACATTTTAACGTTCACCTCTTTTGTATTGCCTTCCAAATGATGTTTTAAACCTTGTGCAACTTTGCTTTGACGTGATCTTCAAAGGATAACAAGTGACTTAGCAAATATCGCCCTGGTCCCTTGGAGAGGGACAGGAGCGATCCTTGTGTCCTGGCTCAAATTTGCAAACTTTTGATCTTTGTTTCTTGTTCATCACCTTCCAAATAGCGATCTTGATCTGGTTCAACCTTGCTTTGACATGCATTTGAAGGAAGATGAAGGTTTTAATAAAAATCGCTTTGGTCCTTGTCCAAAGGACAGGAGCGATATAGCTTCTTTATACAAATTGGTATTCATTTAACGTTTAAAACCTTTGTATATATCTTCAAAAGACACCTTAGACCTTATGCGACCTTGCAAAACCTTGACTTAACGTAAATTTTGAAGGATTTGGCAACCATAGTCAATATCGCTCTGGTCCCTGCCTGAGGGACAGGAGCGAACTTCAAGGTTTTGAACTTGTCTTTGCCTTCATCAACTTGCAATATCTTTCATAGTGTAAAAGGAAGTCCCTTGATCCTTCTTAATCACTTAATACTTGATAAACTTTCAAAATTTAGAGCCTCATGAGGATTTCGCTTTGGTCCCTTGGAGAGGGACAGGAGCGAACTTAGGTATTTTGGTACAAATCTTTCAATGTTAGCGACCTTTGATGCTTTGTGCTTGATTGAGACGCTTTAAAACGTCCTTGCCACCTTATGTCCGAACTTGGAGTGCCTTGAACTTGAAGAAAAGGCAACATTATCATTATATCGCCCTGGTCGCTTGGAGAGGGACAGGAGCGAACTTAGTCCTGTAGGCTTCATTTCACTTTATCACTTTCAAAAACTATCTTCAACGGATTCGTAATGTACCTTTCCACTCATCCATGCCTTGGAATCCATTATAACTTGGCAATAAATTTGTCTAAGACAAAAATCGCTCTGGTCCCAGACTGAAAACCATCAACCTTAGGGACCTCCCTTCTCTCTCCTTGGAGTTGGAAGAGGGGAAAGCAACTAGGGTTCGATCATTTTTCCGCTTTACACATACTACCCCCAGGGAAATGGTCAAGCAGAAGCATCCAACAAAACAATACTGAAAATTCTCAAGAAAACAGTAAATGATGCAGGCAAAGATTGGCATATACAACTCAATCTAGCACTTTGGGCATACAAAACCAACATCCGTACACCTACAGGAGCAACACCTTTCTCATTGGTCTATGGATCAGAAGCTATTTTACCGTTGGAGGTAGAAATTCCATCTCTTAGAGTCTCCCTAAAAGGCTTAATCCCAGATGAAGAGTATTGGGTCAACCAACTGCAAGAACTAGAACTATTAGATGAAAGACGTCAGCATGCTTACACTCATCTCAAAGCATATCAGCAATGCATGTGCAGCAGCTACAATCACAAGGTCATCCCTTGCAATTTCAAGATTGGTGACCTAGTCCTCAAAGAAAATCCAAGAAATCAACAAGATCGAGAAAAGAAAGGGAAGTTTGAACCTGACTGGTTGGGTCCCTATGTCATCATATCAGTCTATGGATCAGGTGCCTATCAGCTCATAACCTTAGAAGGAGATGTGCTCGAAGAACCAACTAACAACATTCATCTGAAGAAATACTACACTTGAGTAGTCCAATGCACGGAAAAAGCAAAAACAAGCAAAAAAATAAAAAAATCCAGAAAAAGCAAATAAAAAGGTACAATAAAAGCAACCGGTGAAAACCTGGTAACAAGCGCTATTGTGAAAGAATAGCTCCTCCATCTACATCTATAAATTTGCAGTAAAGTACTATCGGCCATCGCCTGACACTTAGCAAATATCCATTCAGGACATACTTAGCGTAGTCACTATCCTGGTCTATCCATATATCCTCTTACCACATTCCACCATGGCTTGGCAATCACTATACATATTCACATCAAGAGGCACACTCGGCTAGGGGCAATAAATCTTCAAAACTTGCAACACATTCAAGACATCAAAACTATTTACAAAACTCAGAAACATCACATCCAATGACCAAAACTACACTTCATCGCAAAACAAAACAAAGAATCACATAAATACCAAAGATGGATGATTTTATGAAGTACTAAATGTTGCATTATCGCATAAAATCTTGACTATTTTTGCATTTTGAACTTTTTAAATTATTGGATTCTCTGCATTTTCTCACTAGATGCTTCAAAGTTAGAGATCATGGGGAAACTCCAATATTTTATTAGTCTTCTATCTAGGAGATGATCATTTGTACTGTGTAAATACTTGTCTCGAGATGTGATACATTGAGTATCACTGAAGACATGATGCCACTTTACGCATACAAATGGTTTAATCTTGTCTGTTTATATGCAATCCGCACTCTGGTCGTCCTGGTTCAATTATACCTTGATGCTTGTGCTATCTTGCAAAATCAAACATCATGTAAATTTTTCTCAGGTCATTATGGTTCAATTATACCATTATGCTTGTATAAATTTTCAACATATCCCAAACAAATCCATGCTCAATGATGATACTTATCTTGAAAGCAAATAAAATATGGTTATATTAGGATGACAAATGCAGAATGAGGATGCTCCAAAAACATAGTTGCTTATCATTTTAAAGTAGTTACATATCATTTTCAAATAGTTGCATTATCATTTTAACATAGTTGCATATCATTTTAACATAGTTGCATATCATTTTAAAAAATAGTTGCATATCATTTTGCATTATCAAATCATACATCTCATTTTCAAGATACATCTCACAGCATATCAACACATACATCATACATTTGCATCATGCATCATATCATCTATCTAAGCATTGCATCATCATAAAGTAAAGAAAGAGCACATAGAACATGCATCCATATAACACATCACATGATCAAAGAAAATGATGCCATCTATATATATCTCAAAAATGATCCAAAGGTACAAAATCTATCATGTTTGTGCCTAGTACAAGAAAAACAACGATCTAAAAATACAATAGAGACATTGTCTCTCAGGTATGACTATCTCCTGAGGGGGATGGTCTCGCAGCTAATGTCCCAGCTCCTGGATCTCAGGAAGGATCCTGTCTCGAAGGCCCCATCACACCTCTGCTCTCTGACTGTGTCCCAGTCTCTCGAGATCGACTTGATCTCGCCTGCGTGAAGCTCTATACTCTACGCTCCTTGGGCATGACATCCTCATAATGGCATCTGTAATACTCTGCCTCCCTCACTCTCAAGGACAACTCCCTCATAATATCCCTCATTGGGCCCCATGCTGCCGCTCTCTGAATACTAGCTGCTAGCTCCTCTGCATGACCGCGCCGCTGTATCTCCGTGTCTTGCTCTAGCATCAGCTGAGTGATTTGATGCTGTTGTGCCAATACCTGTGCCTGTAGCTGCTGAACTGTCAACTGCAGGGTCCTGATCTGTGCATCCTCCACATGCGTCGGGACTCGGACCCATAGGGGCACCTGTGAAGGGGTACCTCCTATCCCTCTGCCTATCCTAGGTACTGGTGGAGGTAACTCATCAGTCCTCCTCCTCTGTGCCGACCGCTTCCACTCATCTGTCCCTCCCACCACTGCCATCACCTCTCCCACTCTCCCCTCCTCCCCTGCTCCAATAGCCAGCCCTCCTCTCCCCCTGTCCATCACAGCTCGCTGAACTGCTCTCTCCACTCGACCTCCCTCATCCCTACCCCTGTCTCCTCTCCTCCCCCAATATCCTCTCCCCCATTGTCCGCCTCCACCTCCATCATCCCCATCATCGCCATATCCCCCAACATCCTCCTCATCATTGTCAAAAGTTGGCCGCATCTCCTTAGGATCTGATATCCTGGCAACGGCACGCGCTGCGAACAAACCTACAAACTCATGGGTCATCCCTGCATCAAGTACCTCGGGAGTATAGTCCCATATCTGAGCAGCTAAGCTCAAGAACTCCTCTACAGCTGCCTTGTTGTCAATAGTGGGACCCCAATCAGGTACATCCTGTCTACACCGTGCATATAAGCAGGTCCCCTACGATATACCCTGTTGTTGACCATACTGCCTCAACACCCTGCCCACCTAGAATCTCTCTATCACAAAGGGCGTTCGCCCTATCAGAAACTGGCTCATAAACACAAACGACATCTCCAACCCATCCTCTGGCCAGACCTCACAATCTGTATATGGTCACCAGACGACCGTATCTATGTCATCCAGGACCCTCCTCTAATGCTCCAGTTTGCCCAGCTTACGCTGGACAACTAGACCCCTGTAACCATAAGCATATGCCCGCCCAACAGGCTTGTCTCTGTCTACTAGTGGTCTCCCTGCTGGAATGTGCTCCCAACACCATACCTGTAAAAGTGTCATGCCAACTGACAAACTGCCATAACCCAGATACACCACCTCATGCAGGTCCCTATACAAGTGGGCTAACATGGCTGATCCCCAAGCAAACCTACGGCCTTGGGTCACTATCTCCTCCAGAACCAATCCCCAACCCACAGATAATCCCTTTGACTTGCGATCAGGACAAAGGAATCCACCAATAAACCCTGCTAGTACTAACGGGAGGGGGGCATACCTGCTACGGGATCTCATACCTGCATACCATCTCATCATGAAAAATGCGTTGCAGCGCCTCAGTACCACCCTCCTTTGTCTGCTCATAGGGCAATAAAGCACCTGCTACTGGAATCCATAAAATCCTATAACAGTCCTCTGGAGTGACTGTCATCTCGCTCGTAGCAAAGTGAAAGGTGTTCGTGTCACTATGCCACCTCTCAGCAAGCGCTGTCAGTAGACCCCGGTTCACAGTGAACCGCGACATGTCTAGCAAGGATGATAACCGACATCTATCAATCACATCTAGGTCAACCTGTGCCAACCGTGGTATCAGTGCCCAAGGTCTGGGAAACTACTCCCGCGACTGCAACACTCCCAATCGCTCCTGTCAAAACACAAAACGAGTCCAATATCAGTTTCCACATCCAAACAAAGATATCAAGAATAAAAATCACATCAAAAGCATGAAACAATTTGCTCATCTAATCAAGTTCCACATCATATCATATCAACTTGTAATACAACTCAAGTTTTCAAAAACCATATCAAAATTTGTAAAACAACTCAAGTCTCCACATCACGTAAACTTGTAAAACAAATCAAGTTTTCCACCCATATCAGTTTGTAAAACAACTCAAGTTTCCAACCCATATCAGCTTGTAACACAAATCAGGCTCCACACATTGAACTTCAAACACAGTGCAAAAACAAATCGTGCTTCGATCAAAACAACACATTCATATCTATATCAATAACTTGAAACAGATCACAACTTCAATCAAGTTATATCAACACTCATATTGGACACATTTTCAAAACCATAATAAAAAAACCGAGCAAGTGACAAAAATCCATCCCCCAGGCAAAACTGACCTTTTTCCTATGTAATTTTTCACATTCAAAAAATTACTAACTCTTGCAAAACCCGGCCCATGCACTACAAAAACTTGGCTGTGCGCTAAAATGCACCCATGAGCTACGCTATTTTCTCTACGCGCTATTGTGTCTCTCCTATGCGCTAGACTAGCTCTATGCGCTATTCTTTTTCCTCCATGTGCCACCCAACCTACCCTAGGCGCTAAAACTGACTTATGCACTAACCTATCCCATGCTAGCGCTACCTATTTGACCCTATGCGCTAGGTCTAACCTACACGCTAAATCCCCTACCCATGCGACCTCCTGCGTACCCTATGCGCTAGGTCTAACCTATGCGCTACCCTTTTAGCCTGATGCGCTACCCTATGTTCATTATGCGCTACTCTCAGACCATGCGCTAGCCTAAAATTTTTATGCGCTACCCTATTAAATTTTAGATGCTACCCTAAAATTTATACCCTATGCGCTACTTAATTTATTGCATGCGCTAAACTACGACTTCTACGCGTTAAACCGTTAAAACCGAATTTCAAAAATAAAAAACAAACAAAAAATGATCAAATAAAAATAAAAAAAGGGTCAAAAGTGTTGACTTATTGGTGGTCCATATGCGGTAGGTCTCCGATACCTCCGAACGCGCTGAAAACGATGCCTAGAATAAGGAATGGGCATTTTGTCTTCTCTCCAAAATCTCTTTCTCAAAAGTCGACAAAGCACAAATGAAACAAATCAAAGCACTTTTCCCCTTTATAGGAGAAAAAAAAATTAGGGTTAGGGCAATGAGCACGTAATTTGCTCGCGGTCTCCCTCCAACCCTAAAACACGTCAATTATCGAGAGATGAATCAATTTTGACATTTCACCTAGCCAAAATCTTGTCTCGCAAACACAACTCATCAATTCAAATCAAATTTTTTAAAATATTGATTCATCTCCCAAGGGGGCATTATCACCATCATTTATCGAATCTGGGGCATCACACATCAAATCTGGGGCACGACATAAAAATCATAAAAATCATAAACAACATCGATCATAAAATCGCAATGACACATCATTTTCTTTGAAATAACATGTGCACACACGTCACTTCAAAGAGGGGCAAAATGTAGATGTTTAAAAATGACTATATTCCTAAATGAATATTTTATGTTCATTTCTCTATTTAATTAAATTACCCACATTCCTCTATTTAATTAAGTAAATTACTCAATTAAATTCACTATACCATTTAATAGAATAAATTCATTTTATTCAATTAAAACCCCTATCCACTTTTTAATTAAATTCAAATTTAATTAAAATAGTTATCCTAAATTAAATAAATCTAATTTATTTAATTGCAACCAAAATTGAATTAAATTCAATTTTCTATTTTCCCTCACCCACTTGCAAAATCCTACACCTCCCACTTGCATCCTAACCCTCTTTCTAACCTCTTCTAGATTCTTCTAATCCTAATTAATCAACCCAAACCCATCCATTATCCCTTTCCCCTAAATTTGAGGAGGTCACTTCTCAAATTTGGAGTAAATTCTTCGAAATGCATTAAAGCCTTTATCCATTCAACAAGCCTTTATCTAATCCGAATTAATTAACTTGTTGAATGCCCCCAAATTTGGAAGGACTCTTACAAAGTTATCCCCAAAGTCTTCATAACCATTAATGGTTAACTCAAACCCTCTTACATGGTTAAAGAATTTACATAAACTCAACCTCCATCTAACCCAAGGGTCTCATCAAGCATTTATTGCTTTGACCATGGTTATCCTTAAACCTTTGCACGAGAGTTTATTCTTTGGGTAAAAACTTTATCCAATGGATAACCTTAACCTAACCTTAACCCTTAACCCCTAGGGTAACCTTGAGGTCTTCTCAAGCATTTAATGCTTCTTGCACCTCCTCTCAACCAACCTTATGTTGACAATTGTCACCATTTCATTGGTGCCAATTGCAAACATGGATTCCCAACTTTCAAACTTGGCCCTTGATTAACTCTTTCAATCCCGGCCATCCATTGCCCTGTTTTTGCTATAAATAGAGCTCTCATTCTTCCATTTTTGATATCTCCAAGTCTTTAAGCATCACACTTATACTTAAATCCATTCAAGCTTTCATATTTTATATGCTCATCATTTAGCTTCTCTTTTAAATAAGGAATTAATCTAAATATGCTAATTTAGAGTATGTTCCTTATCATATAGCTTAAATCATGGACTAATATAGTATGCTAGGATAGTTTTGTTTACTAACCTTGTCATCTTATAGCTAGTTTATTGCATTTGTAGCATCATGCATAGCTTAGGATGCATCTCATAGTAAAATCAACAAAAAACATCCATCATTCTTGCATTTGCCATCCTTAAACCATTTTGCTCATTGATCTGAGAGCAAAAACATTGGTTTGAGGGACCGTGCAAGATAGAGAACCATGGAACCATCCTTGGGAAGCTGAGCCATGCTTCATGACTTCGTAGCTTGCACCAAGAAGTCCTATGGGTGTGTGAGCAAGGCTCCATAGAGCTTGGTTTTTCACATATTGAGTTCTATCGGCCCGTTTTTCCCGCATACACACACCATAGACTACTTCAAAAGGGATTTTACCAGTAGTCCTATTTATGGTGTCATTGTATGCATATTCAGATTGAGCAAGTACTTGATCCCATGTCTGCCCATACTCCTTGGTAAGGCACCTCAATAAGTTTCCCAAACTTGTATTCACCACCTCAGTCTGCCCATCTATTTGAGGGTGGTAGGCTGATCCAAAAGAGAGATTTGTGCCAAGCTTTTGCCATAATGTTTTCCAAAAATGACTCATAAATTTGGAGTCTCTATCTGAAACTATACTCAATGGTGAACCATGTATCCTTACTATTTCCTTAAAGAACAACTGAGATATGTGGCTTGCATCATGAGTGGTCTTACAAGGCACAAAGTGAGCCATTTTGCTAAATCTGTCCACAATACCATAAATGTTGTCATATCCTTATTTTGTCTTTGGTAAACCTACCATAAAATCCATGCTAATGCATTCCCAAGGTCTACTTGGTATGGGAAGAGGTTGATACAAACTGACATTTATTGAAGTACCCTTAGCTTTTTGGCAAACTATGCAAGTCTCCACATACCTTTTCACATCTTGATTCATCCTTGGCCAATAATAGAATCTCTGAACCAACTCTTGAGTCTTATTGACTCCAAAATGACTGCTAAGGCTCCCATTGTGTTTCTCTTGTATAAGATTTTCCCTCATTGAGCCTTTAGGCACACAAAGTTGTCCACCTTTGAACAATAGCCCATTTTGCAAAGTGAAATCTGAGTATTCACTATGGAAATGATTTTGATACTCTTTGCATACTTGGTGGGCACTTGA
Organism: Cryptomeria japonica; assembly: GCF_030272615.1. NCBI lineage: Eukaryota > Viridiplantae > Streptophyta > Pinopsida > Cupressales > Cupressaceae > Cryptomeria > Cryptomeria japonica. Next base: position 74,173,035 of record NC_081410.1, read on the forward strand.
GAAGTCTTCATCCTCTGCATACAAATCTTTAAAACTATCCACACTTATGCTTCTCAACTGGATTTCTTGGACTGTCAAGAGCCTCCTACTTAGTGCATCAACTACCCGATTTTGCTGCCCTTTCTTGTGCTTAATGGTGAATGTATAGGCCTGCATATACTCCACCCTTTTCATGTGTTTGTGATTGAGTTTGTCTTGGGAATTCAGAAAACTCAATGCTTGGTTATCCATATACACCACAAATTCTTTGGGTAAGAGATAGTGTCTCCATTTTCTCAATGCTTGCACTAAAGCATACAACTCAAGGTCATAAGAGGAGCATTTCCTCTTGGCATCACTTAGCTTCTCACTATGGAAGGCTACTAGTCTTCCTTCTTGGCGAAGGACAACACCTACTGCAATATTGCTTGCATCACACTCCACAATGAAAAGTTTCTCAAAACTAGGTAACACTAGCACCGGTTGAGTAGCTATTTTCTCCTTCAAGGTTTCAAAACCTGTGTTTGTTGCTTCATCCCATTGAAACTTGGCCTTCATACCACCTCTAATGGTGTCTAGCATTGGGGCACATATATCACTGAATTGCATAATGGACTCCCTGTAGTACTGAGCTAGTCCATGGAAGCTTCTCACCTCTGTTGCTGATCTAGGAGTAGGCCAATTTACAATGGCTTCAACTTTGCTGGGATCCATCTTGAGGTTTCCTTGAGATAACACAAAACCAACTCCTGCTTAACAAATTCACATTTATCCAAATTCATGGTTAGCTTTTCATCATATAATCTTTGTAATACATCTTGCAAATGAATAATATGTGCTACTCTATTCTCACTGAAAATGAGAATATCATCAAGATATACTACCACAAATTTACCTATGAATTCCTTCATCACCTCATTCATGAGTCTCATGAAGGTGCTTGGAGCATTGGATAAGCCAAATGGCATTACAAGCCAGTCATAAAGACCTTCAGTAGTCTTAAATGCAGTCTTCCATTCATCACCCTCCTTAATTATAATTTGATGATAGCCACTCTTAAGGTCAATCTTGGTAAAGTACTTGGCTTCCCCTAAACAATCTATTAGGTCTTCTATTATAGGAATAGGGAACCTATATCTGATGGTGATCCTATTTATGGCTCTAGAATTAGTACACAACCTCCAAGTACCACCTTTTTTTGGTGCCAACACAGTAGGGACAACACAAGGGCTAATACTCTTCCTAATTAGGCCTTGGTCTAAGAGATCTTGGATTTGCTTGGCAATTTCAACATTTTGTTGAAGAGTCATTTTGTGGGCTTCTTTATTAGGAAAGGATGCTTCGGGAATGAAGTCTATTTGATGGCTTATGGTTCTTTTTGGAGGTAAGATGGCTGGTTGTCCTTCACTTACTATACCTTTGAATTTCTTCAACAAATCTTGCACTTCTTTTGGTAGAACTTGCTACTCTTTCTCATCTTCCTCTTTAGGCTTCATCACTAGTGCAAACCCTACACCTTCACCTTCCTCAAGTGTCTTCAAGAACTACTTTTCACTCACCAAAAGGACATTAGGACTTGCTACCCTTTTTTCACCTTCCTCAAGGATAGACTAAATCTTGAATGTGACTCCATCTTTCTTAAATGAGTATGCATTCTTGGCTCCATCATAGATAGCTTGTCTATCAAATTGCCATGGTCTTCCTAATAGAAGATGACATGCATCCATGGGTAGGACATCACATAGTACCTTGTCCTTATACCTTCCAATGGTGAAATCCACCCATGCTTGCTCATTAACCAAAACATGTTGGCCTTTGTTCAACCAAGTGACTCTATAAGGATTGTTGCGAGGAATCCTTTGCAATCTAAGCTTACTCATTGCCTCTTTTGACACTATGTTGTTTGTGGATGCTGAATCAATGATTACTTTGCATACCTTGTCTATTATTTTGCATTTGATCCTAAATAAGGACCTTCTTTGGCTTGGTTCTTCACTGACTAGTTCCTTGATCAAGGTTCTTCTTATGATCAAGTTGTCTCCTACCTCCGACTCTAAGGCAACTTCTGATATCTTGCTGCTTGAAGACTCTTCCTGAAGATAACTCACTCTTCTCTCACCACCATGTGATGATAATCCCTTCTCTGGACACCTATATGCTGGATGACCAAGTTGGTTACAATGGTAACACTTCATTGTTGCAAAGTATGAGGAACCTCTACCTTGGCTACTAGATCTTCCTCTGGAACCATTGTTTGATCCCCTTCCTTTATTGAATCCTCCTCTATTGCTGCCACTATCTTGCTACTCAGTGAGTTTAGACTCTCCTTGTGTTCTTTGTTCAAAACTCCTTCCTCCAAAGCCTCCCCTATGGCCTCTATTGTCTTTTCCTCTTCCTCTACCCCTATTGTTGCTTGAGTCATGTCTCCCTTTTAGTTTTTCCTCGACCTTAAGGGTAATTTGAAAAGTTTGATGGACTATTTTTGGGCTCATCAAACTGATTTCTTCTTGGATGCTCCACCGCAAGCCATTTAGGTACATAGCAACCTTGAGACTCTCCTCTTCTACTACATGAGATCTAAGGCTAAGTTTGTGAAACTCTTCATTGTAGCTACTGACATCAAGATCTTTCTGCCTTAAGTTTTGCCTCTTCCTATGAATTTGCACTTCATAGTCATTAGGTAGATTGACTTCTTTGATTTTAACTAACATCCCTTTCCAAGAAGAGATGGGCGCTTTGCCCATTTTCTTCCTCTCATCTTGTACAAACTGCCACCATGTGAGAGAAGTGCCCCTCATCCTGAACTTAGCTACCCTAACTCTTTGGGCTTCAGTTATGCATTCACACTCAAAGTGGTTCTCCATACCTTCTATCCATTCTAGGACCACTTCTACCTCCATCTTGCCAGTGAATAATGACAATCCTTCCAGTGACTTGCCACTCAAGGCTTTCAATGCCTTCAAGAAATGTTCTTTCTCTAAGATAGGATTAGGTTCAGGTATCTTGTCTATCTCTACCACTTCTTTACCCTTTCCTTCTACTCCTTCCACTTTTACATACACTTCTTCTGCCTTGGTCTCAATATCACCAAGCTTACTCTCCAATCTTTCCAACTTTTCCTTCAGGAGCATGTTCTCTTCCTCCTGATCTTCCACTTTCCTTGCCAATTCAACATTGGTCACCATGTTGTCTCCAACTGACTCTCCTGAAAACAAGGACATCAACCTTACTAGCCCAAATCTTGTACGCTCTGATACCAATTTGATAAGGTTCACCTAGCTTCTTCACTAAGTTGATGTTGCTCAATTTCACCAACTCACCAGGCCTAGTTGCTTTCTATACCTACAAGTCCTTCTCAATCTCTTCTAGGGCTTTCTCTTACTCACTCCAAGGTATTTTCTTCAAGTGTGCTTGCTAGGAACCCTACCAATTTGCTATGTTTCCCATATGCTCAAAGATGGCTTCTTGGCTCAAATTCATCAAAATGACCTCCAATGGTCTTGAGATGTTGTAGAGGTTTAGAGGGTTATTCTCTCATGTTTTTAGATGGTTTCAAGGTCCATTTGTGGTTTTCTGTCCAAAGGTTTCTTACCGATTTCAAAAATTGGTCTAGAAAAGGCTACAAGGGAAAGAGCCCAATTAGGCCTCCTAGAATCGGTTTTTGAGGTCTTGGCCTAAAAAGATCCAAAGGAACCCAAAAATAAAATGGATTTCCTTCAAAGATTCACTCAACCCCAAAGTATTTGAGTGGTTTTAAGCTTCCAACCCTTCTTTGCATACAAAAACCCCAAAATGAGAATTTCAAGGGCTTCTAGGCACTTGACTGGCAGCAACAAGTAAATCTTGTCTTTGGACCTTCAAATGGAACTCTTGAGGATTCCTCCTACACAATAAGACCTTTACTAACCTATTACAACTTACAAAAATCTTGGACTTTCATTTACATTCACCTCTGCAATTTGTACTAACTTTTCATCTTGCCAACTCTAGTCGAGTTGCTCTTGGGCTCACCTAGGGCAAGATGTTAAAAATATCAAATGACACTTTCAAAACTTCTCCTTTCATATGTACATTTTAAAATAGGTTGCCTACCATTTCCCAAAAGGTTGTGATGAACACACGGTGGAATTTTATGGGGCACCCATTTTAGCAAAAACTGCTAATTACAAGCCAAAACTGGCTACTTGTGAATCAAATCACCAAAACAGTAGTAAATGCTAAATAAAAAGCTTGAAAATGAATAGCCTACCATGAAAAACACTACTAAAACCTCAGTCCATTATTGGACTCATGGATTCAATCCATTATTGGACTCACGGATTCAATCCATTAAAACTTCAAAGAATGCAAAAATTGATAAAAACAATGAAAAGTGCAGTCCAAAATCTTGTATTTTGATTATTGCTTCCAAAATCCAAGTACAAAAACCTTGGTAAACATGTAAGAGAGGGTTTTTATAGCCTTCCCACATGTGGAATCCTTCCATGGCATTGAGAAATCTGTAGCTTCAACGTTGGACCAATTTCAGGACAAAAATTGTCATGACAACAAAAGTTGTCATGACAACTTTTTGCAACTTTGTGTTTTTTCCACTTTTGGCCTCTCCAACTCATGAGACCTGTTCTAAATCATCAAATATGGCATTTCAAACATTCCTAAAATCTATTTATCCCTCTCAAATTCTTTTACCAACTTTTGACACCTTTGACCAACAAAAAGGCCAAAAACCTACTCAAACACACTATTTACACAAAAATGCAAACCTAAGTAAAATGAACTCAACCTAGGCCTACGTTGACACTAAATACTCACTCTTGGACCCTCCTAGAGTCCTTATTCACCACTAAATTGGCTAGGGTCAGTACAAGTCAAAATTTGCAAAATAAGAAAGCTAGGACCTAGGTGCTCCTGCACCATTTTTGGTGATGGTTGTTTTGTTGAGCCCCTGTTGAGTGAGTGGATAAATTAAAAACCGGTTGCTTTGGTTTCACATTGTTTTTATCCACTGTTCCATCGTTGATGACATTTTGATTTCTATTCCAAAACTTTGGCTTATCATTGTGATTGTTGTTATTGGTGTTGTTAGGAGGATGGACTCCATCTTTATATATTTTCAATTCACCTTTCTTTATCATGGCTTCCTCCATTCTGATTCCATTATCAATAATTTTTTCAAAAATTTGATTTTCTTGCATTTTTAAGTAATAACTCATTTGATCATTTAATTTGTTAATGAATATGTCCATTTTTCATACTCTGGCACTGTATGAGGATACCACGAAGCTAACCATCTCCATCGTTGTAAAAATGTTACGAAAGGTTCTCCAGCCTTTTGTTTGGCATTACATAGGTCTAACATTGTTACTTCATGTTGTATGTTGTAAGAGTATTGTGAAACAAACTTATCCACCAATTCTGAGAATGATCTGATTCTAGGTGGAAGTTTGGAGAACCATTCCATAGCTAGTCTAGTTAAGCTTTTCAGAAATAATCTCATCAAGTAGGTATCCTCATGTGCAAACTCCATACTCATTGTGCAAAATTCTCGTATATGATCTTGAGGGTCAGTGCTTCCATCATATTTTTTGTATCTATGAGTTTCAAAACCTATAGGAAATGGTATCGTGTTTAGGTTTCTGTCGAATGGATAAGGATAGATTTCTTGAAGTGAGCATCTTCTAACATTTCCTCTCTGCATATCTTGAATTTGTGTTTGCAGCGTTTGTAGTTGTTGTATCTTCATATCTAGTCCTTCTTGTATCTTCATTGGATTGAATGTTATTCAGAATTTCCACTTCATCTCTTTTGGGTATGTAAGTTTCTTCATTGGTTCCAGTGTTATTGGGAATTGATGTGTCATTAATTTTGAGACCAAAAATATCTTCGTATTGTTCGTTATTAGGGGGAGGGTCACTTTTATTTTGTGTCAATTTGTTTACATCAAAATCTTGGGGAAGTGTAGCACTAGATTCTGCAAAACATTAGAAAATATTTTTCTTTTTCTCCCTCCAATAATATTTGCATAAATTTATTGAATTGAGGATCCTTTTTGATGTCTCTGATATTTTGTTCTATTATTTCTCCTTCAACTTGTATTTCATCTTCATGTTCCATGGTTATATGCTCTTGTGTTGTTTCCAATGTTTTGATTTCCATCTCTGCAATTCTTCGTCTCTAAGCTCTTGTTAGAATGAGCATACACGTGTGTTATTTTGCTAGGATTCGATTGTCTAAAAGTTGTTTTGATAAGTGATCAATTGTCAAGGTAAATGTGATAGCGTGATATGACACAAAAAGATGGTTCAAGTGTTTAAAGGTTTGCAAGTTTTTTGATCTTTGGTTTTGGAGTGCAATGATGATGATTTGATAAAAACCAAGTCGAGTAGGAACGATATATCCTACGATGTGGGACAAGATTATCCTAACCAAACGTTTCAGTTTTGTGATAAAGGATGATATATCCTGATGAGAAACTATGTTTGAGTGATCGGTTTACCAAAGAGGGTGATAATGCACTTTGAGATGTTTAGATCTTGAACTTGTTGAGGGTGAGCACTTGAAAATCTTAAGGTGTTTATGTTCTAGAGTCTGATTTCGACAGATGATAACTTGACCAAGCGAACAAAGGAGACAATCAAACAACAGAATGATAGAGAACAATCGTTTATGATTACTACAAATTGATCAAGCAGAAATGACAAATCTGAAAAAGGCATGCAGTACACATCTCTGGACTAGCAAAAACAAAGACTCATACGACAAATTATACAGCTCCAAATGACAAAAGATACACGACAAAAGAAACAAAGACTCGTACGAAAAATTTAGGGATGAATACACAACAAATACGTGATATGATAAGTGACAACAAGCATGCTAGCCCTAAGGAAGTTGGCTAAGGAGAGAAAACCTTTGCTTGCAAACTTAGGCACACACCCAATAGCTAATCAGAATATGCCCGCTGAGTCTCACACAATGGATTCTCAACACCGTATTATCCAACTCCAAATGCTAATGGGGGCACGATATGGCAAGTATCTTGGGAGAATTACTATCTCTCTTACACAAATATTATCACCCTTTCGAAGGTGAATTAGATAGTTTCTAATTTAACTGGCACTAGTAAGGGATCCGTTCGATGTGTCGGGGTATAATACTCAATTAAGAGGTCTCCCAGCCTTGAAAACCAAGGTTTGCTATACTCGAAAGTACGAAGGATAACTATTCCCGAGCATTGTCGTTGACTTGATTTTCATCAAATCACATTTGTTTTATAGCGGGTTGGATTACTTGGCATTAGCCGTTCCCACTTAGGTCGTTCCCCTCTCACCGATCTTAATGGCTAAGAGTTATTAGCTCTTCGGGAGGGCAGGCCTACTAAAGATATGCACTAATGAAAGTAAAAGATAAGTCTAGCTTTCTGATCACTTAAGAAAGGTGAGAGCATCTCGCCTATCATCAAAAACATAAAATACATGATTGTTCATTCCTTTAGCAAAAGATAAGTGTGCCTATAAAGATTTAAGAAATACACAAAGATTTGTTGAATTCTTCTTAGGCAACCTGCAATATAGATCCATTAGTAATCATGATGTGTTTGGTTGAAATAATTCTGTGGCTAGCGTATCTTCGAAAATCGTCCTGCAAAACTAGTTAGGTTGTCAAAAAATCTCACAAACAGACCAGGGTTAGCATTAGTAATAATTGAATTAAAATCTAAAACCCTGAAAATGCAGTCTATTTAAAAAAATAGAAGCAGAGACTCATACGACATGATTTGACAGCTGAAATGATAGAACTTTAGATCTCACACAAGAGAAGAAATAGGCTCGTACGACAAAGAAATGAGCTAATACGAGTAAATAAATATCAAGATAGAAATTCGTATGACAACAATTTAGATCTCATGTGACAACAAAAATAAGCTCGTACGACACATAAATGACCTGATACGAGTCAAGATGAGACTTCATCCCAGATCAGAAGGAAGTTCGTACGAGCCAGAAAAGGAGCTCGTACGACATTCTGAACCAGACTTGACATAGATGAAAGTTTATGAATCTTAAGAGACCAAAAATGATGATTTCGGCCCCATGGTGGGCGCCAAAATGTCGTGCCTGTGAAGTGTATACTTGCAGATGCAACACAAAACACTCCATAGATCATTACAAGCATGGTTAATGAATTTAAGGCAAAGAAAGATAAAACCATAGCTAAGTGATCTATCGCCTCCTAGTAAATGCGAGTATGAATTTTGCTCTCAGATCTAATTAGGAAAATTCCAGTGACTTGACTACATGTAGATGGAGGATTTAAATGATAAATGATGCATTTAATCTAGAAATGATAATAATTAAGCTACATGATTCAACAATTATGCTAGAAAATATGCTAAAATGATGCAATTAAGCTATGATAACAATGCTCAAATGATAAACTAAGAGCTATTATGCCTATAGTAACAATGCCTGAGATGCAAATGAGATGGGATGATTATTGCTCCAAAATGGGGTCTACTTATAGGATTTCCAAGGCCAGGGGTGAGGTGGTAGGAATCAACGGTCAAGATTAAGTCTGAAGATATCAATGGTGAAATTGGAGGAGGTTGGAAAAAATGTTGGATGAAAGGGAACATTTGCCATCTCTATGGTGACAAGTGTCAAGAAGCTTCTAGAAAGGTTGGATGAAAGGGAACATTTGTCATCTCTATGGTGACAAGTGTCAAGAAGCTTTGCTCATGAGAGAGCAAGTGTCTAAGGAAAGGGGACATGTGGCCCAATAATGCCATATGTCTCAAGGGAAGAGTAGGTTTAATTAAACCCAGGGTTAGATGGAAGGGGTTAGGTTAGGTGGTTAGAAGTTAGGAGGCATGTGGGTAAATTTGAATTTAAAATTCAAATAATACTAATTAATTCTCAACAACTCATAAATTGATTTGTTTTAATTAATTAGAAGATTAGAAGAATTAATTGAAGATGGGGGGAAAGCATTAATTAATTTGAATTAATTAATCAAAGGGGATTATGAAATGAACCTATTAAATAAATCCTTAGATTTATTAATAAGTAGATGAAAGGGGGAATTTAATCAAATTGCTTAGTGAATTCAATTAAATTGGGAAAGGGGATTAATTAAATAATTTCTTATTTAATTAATTATCTTCAGACCATTTTTAGGTGTATACAACAATAACAACTTTGCCCTTGTATAACCACGCCCTTTTTCTTTCATTTCTTGTTGCTCTAACTTTTGTCAATTCTTCTCTTTTGTACTCTTGTTTCCTAATAGTTAAATCTTCATCAAGAAAGAAACAGGAAGCCCTCAAAAGTTGTTTTTTGTTTAAAAGATTATGCTTGTCACGCACATCAGATAAGATGAGTTTTATGGGCCTAACCCTACCATTGCAAATCTTGCCCACCCTCCATGCCTGGCAAATTTTACCTTGCCACCTCACCATGTCTCTAAGGAAATCACTTGCAAGGTCAAGAGTGCGTTCTTTTTCCCCATACTCTTTCACGCCTTTAATAATTAAGTTGGCTTATCTATCTTGCCTTTCTTTAAACTATTTCTCTTGCATCCTACCAACCTGTGTGTCTATTTCTTTCTCTCCATTAGCTGACCTACCATTCATTTGGGTTAGTGTTTTGGGTGCCTTTGGGAGACTTCCCTTTGTCTCTTCGTTCATTGCTTGATAGTTCGCATGATGATGTGATTTCCCTTCAAGTTGTGAAGCTTTACAGTTTATCACCTCTTTGCCTCTTTTTTCTTCTGCTAATACTTTCATACATTGCCAAGCATCTTTCATCTCTTGTCATTCTTGTTTGCCTACTGAGAGATCCTCTTGTAGCATTGCTACTTGCTCCTTTAAAAATTTATTATTGTCTGTCAAAGAGTGATTTGTTGTTGTTACTGTAGACACTTAAAATTGTCATGTCTAATTAAATAAATATTTTATTTATTTAATTATCTAAGCCTAATTCTTCTATTAATTAAATAAATCTTTATTTATTTAATTAATTCATTTATCCTCTTCTAGCCTTATTTCTCATTTAAATAAATACATTTATTTATTTAAATTATCCTTTTCCTAAATTAAATAAATATTTTATTTATTTAATTATCCCATTTCCTCTATTAATTAAATAAATCTTTATTTATTTAATTAATTCATTAGCTTTTTCTACATATGACTCATGTCATCCATCTCTTAATTCCTACACTACCTACCTCTTCCATTATTTTATTATTTCCTCTACCTACCCTCTAATCCTAGCCGACCTCTTTTTTTACACCTCTCAATCTTATCCCTCCATTTCATATTGTATCTTCTATTTAAGGAGATGCTCCCTTCATTATCAAACCCTAACAACTTGATCAATTGACTACACTACGATCCTACTTGCAACCACATTCCGTTCTTTGTTGAGCTCTTGTGCACATAAAATCTGAGAGCAAATATATCAAACAAGATCAATGGAGATAGGAAGAATGGAGATCAAAACTCTATTGGACATGTGATGGTATAATCTTTGTGATTTTGTTTTATTTACATTGTCTTAGGTAATCTTCATATGTTATGGTGGATCTTTGTTGATTGTTAGGCTAGGGTTTGGTGGTTGGATTCATTTAGCCTTTCAATTTTGTTATTATTGTATCCATTTTCACCATACACAGTTACTACATGTATTTTATGTTCCCAAATCTACTCTTTGACTTCCAAGATCTCCAATATCCTCTTGGCCCTTAACAATTCTTGCACATATAAACTAGAAGACCAAGTGAGAGGAGTGGAAGTGGGACTATATATGCTAGAATCATCCAAATCTTGCCTAACTTTAAACCCACTTTTTCCACCTGCTTGCATTAGGGATTTGAATGAGCTGCACTAGTGACTGAGGCCCATCTTAATCCCTTTTTGTGAAAGTTTTTTCCTGGACTATTCCCATTTTAAACGCGTTGCCCTACGTTTTAGAATGCCTTGAAAATGTTTAACATTTACCCAAACCCATTTTGCATTTTTAACTGAAGATGCAATCTTAACCTTGCCAAAAAGATTGGTTTCCACATAGGCAAGAGCTTCTTGTCCATTTTTCAAAATAAGAGTTTGCTTGTGTTTCCATTTTTAATGAAAGAAAAGGGAAAATCAGATAAAATTCAGCAACGAAAAATACCTGTTAGCATCCGGAAGCAGAACAAACCCAGAAAAAGAAGAGACTGGAGCCCACTGAGAGGGGAGGGGCCCTTCCAAAGCCAGTCGGACCCACAGAATCTCGCAACAAGCCCCACAAAAGAAACCATTGGCTGACAAAACTCTTTGAAAGCGTTCTACAATCACTGCGTATCCGTGCCCTCATATACTTCTGCGTATTCCTGGTATCCCTCTATGTATTCCTCTGCCCTCTGTGTGTTAGTATCCCTCTACGTATTCCTCTGTCTGCATATTCCTTCGGTTCCTTTGTTTGTGTATTAAGAGACTCCCCCCTTCCGAGCTTCCCCCACTCTTAATACGCAAACAAAGGAACCGAAGGCATACATAGAGGGATACTAATACGCATAGGGTAGAGGAATACACAGAGGGATACCAGGAATACACAAAAGTATACAAGGGCAGGAATACGCAGTGGTTGTGGAACACTTTCAGAGAGTTTTGTCGGCCAGTGGTTTCCTTTTTGGGGCTTGTTGCAAGATTCTGTGGGTTCGACTGGCTTTGGAAGGGCCCCTCCCCTCTCGATGGGCTCCAATCTCTTCTTTTTCTGGGTTTGTTTTGTTTCTGGCTTATGACAGGTATTCTCTGTTGTTGTCTTTTGTCTGATTTTCCCTTTTCTTTCATTAAAAATGGAAACACAAGCAAACTCTTATTTCAAAAATGGACAAGAAGCTCTTGCCTGTGTGGAAACCAATCTTTTTGGCAAGGTTAAGATTGCATCTTCAGTTAAAAATAGAAAATAGGTTTGGGTAAATGTTAAACAGTTTCGAGGCATTCTAAAACATAGGGCAACACGTTTAAAATGGGAACAATCCAGGAAAAAACTTTCACAAAAAAGGATTAATATGGGCCTTGGTCACAAGTGCAACTCATTCAAATCCCTAATGTAGGCATGTGGAAAAAGTGGGTTTAAAGTTAGGCAATATTTGGATGATTCTGGCATATATAGTCCCACTTCCACTCCTCTCACTTGGTCTTCTACTTTATATGTGCAAGAATTGTCAAGAGCCAAGAGGAGATTGGAGATCTTGGAAGCCAAAGAGCAGATTTGGGAACATAAAATACATGGACTAACAACAACAAATCACTCTTTGACAAACAGTAATAAATTTTTATAGGAGCAAGTAGCAATGCTACAAGAGGCTCTCTCAATAGGCATATGAGAATGGCAAGAGATGAAAGATGCATGGCAATGTATGAAAGTATTAGCAGAAGAAAAAAGAGGCAAAGAGGTGATAAACTGTAAAGCTTCGCAACTTGAAGGGAAATCACATCATTAGGCAAACTATCAATCAATGAATGAAGAGACAAAGGGAAGTCTCCCAAAGGCACCTAAAACACTGACCCAAATGAATGGCAGGTCAACTAATAGAGAGAAATCAACAAACACACAGGTTGGTAGGATAAAAGAGAAAGAGTTTAAAGAAATGCAAGACAGAGAAGCCAACTTAATTATTAAAGGCGTGAAAGAGTATGGGGAAAAGGAACATACTCTTCACCTTGCAAGTGATTTCCTTAGAGACATGGTGAGGTGGCAAGGTAAAATTTGCCAGGTATGGAGGGTGGGCAAGATTTGCAATGATAGGGTTAGGCCCGTAAAAGTCATCTTATCTGATGTGCGTGACAAGCATAATCTTTTAAACAAAAAACAACTTTTGAGGGGTTCCCGTTTCTTCCTTGATGAAGATTTAACTATTAAGCAAGAAGAGTACAAAAGAGAAGAATTGGCAAAAGTTAGAGCAGCAAGAGATGAAGGAAAAAGGGTGTGGCTATACAAGGGCAAAGCTGTTATTGCATATTTTGGTCCTCATTCTAAAACAGGACAACAAGCTGGCAGCAAAGTTATAGCAACAAATTCCTTAGCAGAGAGTAGAGGTGCAAGGTCATCATGGGCAAATGTGGTTGAAGACCCAATTTTGGGTCTTACATGTCAATATGAATAACAATCAACGCATACCCATGATTCCTTGAGTTTGGTTTGTTGGAACTACAAAGGTTATCCGTGGAGACGTGGACCTAGGTTAGGGCCTATTGCAGAGGGGAGAGACATCATTTGTCTCACTAAGACTAATGAGCATGAAGGGTGTATGACCCCTTTGTTTAAGGGTTATTCGAAGATGGGGGTTTGGAACAAGGAAATAGGTAATGACAAAGGTCATGGAGGTATAATGGTTTTAGTGAAAGAAAGAGAAGGTTGTCTAATTTAGTTAGAAAGAGAAGACATAAACAAACAATTTTTATGGTTCAAAATTTCTGAAAATGGAAACCTCATTAGGATTGTAGCATGTTATTTTGCCCCACAAGTCTCAAAAACATACAAAAACTATGGTTTGGACCACAAGCATCCCTTTGTTGACTTGAAAAAAGATATTGCAATTTATGCTCAGCAAGGCGAGATCCTCCATGTAGGAGGTTTTTATGCTAGGACTGCAAGTGAGCAAGCTTGCATGCTTTGCAGTAAAGAAGATTGCGATCCTCCATGGCTCACAGAAGTCAAAGACCATCAGTGGACAAGAGTATCTGAAGACAAAAGCTACACTCACTTTGGGGAATAATTACTCACTATTTGTGGTGCTTTTGATTTAATCATCCACAACGGTGTAATTAGATGGGCAAAATTGGGTAATTTCACCCGTAACACCTACAATGGGGCTAGTGTTGTGGATTATGCAATTTGTTCTCATAGCCTATGTGAGAAAATGGAGGTAATGATAGTCGGTAAATAACTCTGGGACTTAAATCTGACCATAGACCGATCTATTTAAACTTTTCATGGGTAGATCAAAAGCGTCAAGAGGTGAAAACTCAGTGTACTCAGCATTCTTCAAATAAAGGCATAATTCTTTTAACCCAAAACAACTGCAATATTTTCAAGGTTGCGCTTGAGAGACTTGTTAGGAAGGTGAGAATCCTGTTCCATGGTCTCCATAGCCATGAACTCACAAATATAATCCATAGTGCACTGGCAGAGTGTAAGAGGGCCAAGAATAAGAAATCTGAAACAAATTGCTTTCTGGTAAATGCTTGGTTTGACGAAGAATGTAAAATTGCAAGGAAGAATTTGAGAGATCCACACAAGGAAGATATCAACATAAAGGTTTACAAGTAGATTTTAAAGCAGAAAAAAGCTGTTTTTGTTGTCACAAGGCAAAAAGAATTATTTTTCCTTAGTAAAAATAACCCCAAGTCTTTTTGGAAGGAGCTGCAATCCAAGAAAAAGCAAATGGAAAATAATATTACATCTAAATAGTGGTTTGATTATGCTAAACAACTTTACGAGCAAGACTTTGGGGTGGAATCGCCTTCGATTTTCAACATTATTTCAGATTTTTTTACAAAGCAAGAAATTGAAATGAGTATAAAAAAGTTGGGTGTTGGAAAAGCAAAAGACTTGGTTGATCTTCAAGCGGAATATTTAAAGTGGGGTTTGAAATCTTTGGCGCCACACTTTTTGAAATTTTTTTAACATCATGCAACATGGTGCCATTCCTCTTTTTAAGAGCGGGGATGTCAATAATCCCTCTAATTACAGGACCATTATGATTAACCCTTTGTTTGCAAAGTTATTTGGCAGCATGATAGAGAATAGAATTAGCAAGTGGGCAGAAGAGAATGGTAAGCGGGCAAAAGGGCAAGCTGGTTTCAGACCTAAGCATTCCATAGTGTATCATGGTATCAATTTGAGACATTTAATTGAAAAAAGATGGGAAGAGAAAGAAGAGATATTTTGTTGTTTTGTTGATTTCAAGAAGGCTTTTGACACGATTCCTAGGGTTAAACTTTGGAAAAGAATGGAAGAACTTGAGATTCCCATTCATCTTAGAGAAACTGCCCATAGGCTTTATGAGGAGGTTAAAGTCAAAATCAGAACCTCTGATTGTCTCTCTGAAAGCTTTAGAAGAGATATCGAGGTCAAGCAAGGGTGTTTGTTATCTCCTACATTGTTTGGTTTATACATTGACAAGCTGGAAGAGTGGTTAAACTCTTAGGATGGTGATGGTGATTGTCTGGGTGAGTTTGTGATAAAACTTTTGCTTTATGTGGATGACCTCATTCTTATTATTAAAACAACTCTTGGTTTGTAAGAGCATTTGTATGCTTTGGAGCACTTTTGCAGATCGATTGGGATGCAAGTCAATATCAGCAAGACAAAAATCATGGGTTTTTCTAATAAGAGAAAATGAAACCAGCATAAGTTTTACTTTGAAGGAAGTATTCTTGAAGAAGTTTCAGACTAAAAATATCTTGGGATTGACTTAAAAAAAAATCTAAATTGGGATGGTTGCAGGAAGAAGAGAATCCTAGGTGGTTGGAAAGCTTGGTATGCTCTTCAAAACAGATGTAGAGAAGCGGAGCTTTGGGATTGGAAGGCCTCCCAAACTCTTTTGGGATTTTAGTTCTTCCTGTTATTCTCTATGGTTGTGAATTATGGGCCAACAACACTTCAGGTTCACAATGGAAGCAGATTGAGCAAATCCAAAAGCGCTTGATAACAAGCAAGTTCAAGATTAAAAATACAGTCCCTTATGATATCATGTTGAGTGAAATTGGGGATGTTCCTATTGAAGCTATTGCTATGGTTCATCTCATTAGTTATCTCAAAAGAATTGGGCAAATGGAGGAAGGAAGATGGCCTAAAGCTATTTTCAATGACACCTTGTGCTAAAGAAAGAAGACTTGGATGCAACAAAACATCAAATGGTTGAGTACATAGAACATCTACCTAAATTTGTGCTCCACAAACAGTAAAGAGATAAAGGTTTTTATTATGGATAAGTTTCACAAGTGGGCTTGAGGTAATGAGTTAGCGAGAAAGAAAAAATATTATATCACGGAGTTCAATCCTGCTTATGATCATCATCAAAAAGCTTATATAAGGGCTATATTTCATGGAAAGCTAAGTGTATTATTGCTCAATTAAGAACTAACTCTCATCAGCTTCGTAGTGAAACTGGTCGTTGGAAAAGACCAAAAGAAACTTGGGAGGAAAGAGTGTGTATTTTTTGCACATCTGGGAAAGTTGAAACCGAAAAACACTTCATTTTAGATTGCGATGCCTTCAAGGATGTTAGGGACAAGTATAATAAATTCTTGACTATGGGATCTTGGTATGAATTTTTCAGCGAGGATTTTGTTGAGAGGTTGGGGCCACTTGTCAGCATTTTACACATAAATCAGTTAGATTTGATGTGTTGTCCCATAGACTTTGTTAAGTCTTGTGGACATTAAAATTATTTCTTTTTTCTTTCTTTCCTCGGAGATTGGTGGAAGGAAAAAATGATAATTTGTAGACCAAGACTCGTTAAAAAGAGAAAGGAGAGGCAGAGGTGTGAAGGGTGCACACAATTCAAAGATGAAGGAATGATAACAATAAATAATATTGTAAAAAATAATAATATAATAGAAAACCTAAGAAGATAATAATTTATATTGTAGACAGTTAGAATTCACTACTAATTTATCACAATTCAATTATATAATTAATTATCTATCAATTATCTTTTATTATTGGTTACTTTTTTATTCTTATGATTAATATTAATTATCATATCTCAAACTAAATCAATTTGTTAATTAATTGACTAGACTAATTAATTATTTTTTTTAATATATTTTATTTTAAATTAATATTACAGATCATCACTAATGGACAAAGGTTTTATCCTTTTAATTTTCAACCATCCAATTTTAAAACAAGGATCAAAATATTCACCATCCATCTTCTTAGTCCCTTCAACCCACTCTATGGTCCCACATGTTATAATGTCTCACTTCATGGTCACACATACTAAATTGGAGGAATCTTGACCCTCCACCTCATCCCTTATTATTGACTCATCCCTCACTCCTTGCTCACACATGCGTGAGCATGCTCTCCACACATATGACCTCCATGCTCACATTTGAGCATACTTGGCTTTCCACATTATCACCTAATCCTCTACTTTCTAAAACCTTAATCCATCTAATCATTTACTACAATAGAAACCTTGATCTCTAATATCTTGCTCTTTTGACACTTCTCAAAAGACTAAGAGTTTCAACCATGCAATGAAACATTAACCATTGATCCTATACTTTTATCCTAGCCAAGTCTAATCTATTTATAAGAAGTTTTCCATTCACATTTCATCAATCAATTGCACACTAACCTAATATTGTTGAACTAAATAGCATTTTCAGTTTATAACATTCACATATAACAACATCTTGCATCATTTGGAAGCACGTCTACAAATCATTGATCATATCCTTTCATCTAAAAATGAAACCCTAACCATTGATCATATCCTTTCATCCTAACCTTACATTCTCTCTTGGAGAAATCTATATTTAAGAAGTTTTCCCTCCTCATTTCACCAATCAATTACACACTAACTTAATATTGTTTAATTAAGTAGCATTTTTTACTTACAACATTCACATACCAACATATTTCATCATTTTGGAGCACATCTACAAATCATTTGGAGGTTTCATGAATGGTTTATTGTTGTTGCTTTGCATTATCTATTGTTTGCTTCTATTAGTGATCTATCATGAATGTGCTTTTCTATTTGAGTGCTTACATTTTGTATTGTATCTAACTAAGTATTTGAAATTCAAGTAAGGGGTCCATGCATCTCTTGCATGCCCAATGGAACCTTCCCACAATCCTTATTTTGCCTCCATTAATTTTCTTTTTGTTGGGTTTTGAAGAAAACATTGTTCTTATTTCACTTATAGTTTGCTTGTGTTGAGATGTATTCTACCTCTAATTGAATATTGAAAAGAAAATAATAATAATTAATTGTTAACTATTTATGATTTGTTGTTTAACTATCATTATTGATTGTATGTTGCATTTGTTAGTATTGGTTGTTTACTATATTTATCTATTATTAGATATTGTTTATTGCCCTATCTATCATGGATCTTTATTTAGGCTTAAAAGGCGAATTGAGTTGCCAATCAAATCCACTCAAAGTGAAGAATCATTAGGAATGCAATAGACAAGGATAAGCAGGGAAGGAGGAGTGCATCTAGTATCTTAGAATGGATGCTCTACTCCTCTTCATTGGAAGCTAGACTTTCAAGATCAAATTGGGATCTAGGTTTTACCATACTCTATACTCCAATGAATTAGAATCTATTTTGGCCCCAAGACACATGTTATCCAAGGGGAGATAGGAATCAACAATTGAATGTGACGCTAATGGCTTGTTGAACTAGTTTATTGCCTTCAGATAGTTTTGTTATCATGTCAACACCCTTATTATGCTACTTTGTATACCACAAATAATTGAACTAATTTAAAATGAAAAACTACTTCATTCATAGTTTTGATTTGAACATGTAGTGTAAAGGATACAAAGATTGAAGTGATGTCATTAAATTTGGATTCACCACACCTTAATTCCCTTTCATCTCTCTAACATCTCTAGCATGCCTCAACATCAAATCAACTTCCACTTTGAACACTAACACTACACACTTCCTCTTTTTTTCTCAAATATGAATCTTATGAATTTATTTGATTAAATAATTAGCAATTAAGTTATAATTATTCATTTCTCAAGTGTAACAATTGCCTTCATATTCCGGTCTTTTTCTTTTCAATTTTCTTAGATTTAGCATGATTCACTCACTTCAAAGGCGTTTCTTAAAACATTGAGTTATCCACTATCATATTTAACCCATACAAAATATTTTTAAAATATTTTTTATCTTTAATAAAGTAATTTTTATTCATATTTATGATAAATATCTATGGCAGGGATGAGAAGATTAAACGGTATCAATTGAGTGAATATACATAAACGAGCCATATCGGTGGTAATCTTATTGGTAATTCATGTGAATAATATATGTGGTGAAGTCATTAGTAATTCATGTGAGGAATGAGTGTGATTGTTTTAGAAGAGTGCAACAGTCACTTTAGAATTATGTATTCAAAAGTGTAAGCACGAGCGATAATCCACTTTTTTAGCACTTTATCTTCATTATATTTATGTTTGTCTCCTTACAACACTTTATATTAGTTATCTTTTATATTACTTATCTTTGAGCTTATAATCTCATGCGCTATTTGGATTGTCTTTTTTTGTTTGTTATGATTTTGTGCTTTATGGTGGCCAAAGAATATTTTATTAGAACTAATAATTTGTGGTTTTGTAGGATACTGAGAGAAGATTATTTTTTATAAAAAATAAAATTGAGTGTGTTTGTTCTTTTTGTTTGAGTGTGTTTGTTCTTTCTATGTAAAATACGTTAAAAGATATCATTATGTGAAGGGGTAAATGCATCCCTTGATCCTTTTGGCAGAATTCCCCTCTAACAATTTAGAAATAGTATTTACTGGACTGGTGGAAATATGGTATTGAAGGCCTTGTGTCCTCCATTAGAGAAAGACCAATGATGAAACTCATAGCCATTGCTCCCACCATACAAATCACAATGCCTACAAATTTGGATTGGCTACAAACACATTTAATATCTACTTTCTCCAAGATCTATAGAGCAAGAAAAGAGTATTAATTACACCACAAAAAATAGGGTAACAAAACAAAATGACATGACACAATAATAATCAATAGAAAAGCGAGATTGAACTACTCACGCTAAAGCACATACCATAACAAAAATAATTGTAGGTGTCAAGTTTTTCATGGCAGTAGAAAAGGAAGATCTTTCACTCAAGCCCATTAATAACAGTGCTTGATATGTTGAAAGTCTTTCACAGCAAACCAAAACAATACTCAATCTGGTTCAATTAACAAGTAAATCTTAGCTTAAAGTGAACTCTCAAAGTGAACTCACTTGATGAGAGATATCACATGCACTTGAGCTAATAGACTTAAGCTCATATTGGTTTGTTTTTCTCTATATAAGAAAACCATAAACACTTTGAAAACTATGAACAACGGTGTTAACAAAATTGAATCAAATGGCTACTGATTGATTGACAATTCTATAAATAAAAAATGTGTATTGTTAGCATATTTGAGAAAAAAGGCAAGTGGGCATAATATAGAAACCACCAAGTCATAAGCAACAATAGCAACAGGTAAAAGGTTTCTCCCCTTTGATTTTTTATTCTCAAGAACATCACTCACCCCATCAAAAATTTGAATGCACACCATCGAGACATATATGCTCATATCCTCTAAATCTATGCAAGATCATCGCATCCTCGCCTTCTCGCTTTCTTTGAAGAGGAAAAACTTTCACATATAATAGAGATCAAATCATCTTTATATGTTAGACTTATTTATTCTTCTTTACAAACTTTATATATATATCATTATACTGTCTTTCGTATTTTAAAGACCAAAATACAAAAGCATAGACAAACGAAGGTAGCTTACCTATAATGTATAAGGGATGTTGTGCCAAATGGAAAGTACGCTGAGCGAGATGAAGAGGATGTGCAGAATGACTCAAAGAAATGTGGCCTTATGATATGCCATGATCGCAAAAAAAATACCATGAATTGTTATGCCAACATATTCACAAACTCGTGCCATAAGTTTGAATGGGTAGCTCAAAATAATACTTGGTTTATTGATAACTCCTAATCAACACAAGGATGTTGATATATTTTGCAGTTTACTTTTCAATTATGATAGTTATGACAGCTAAATTGATGCAATCAAATATAGTTTTGTATTTTACCTCTCTTGGGCTTACCAGTATTTTGATTGCTCACCTTTTCAGACACGACTAGGCTATACGACAGGGACTTCATTTTGCTGGCAGTTCGTTGGCAAAGGAACAATGGCGAAAACGTACAAAACTAGCACACCAGCAAGACCCACAATGAAGCAAGTCTTCACAACTGGATAAGGCTTTATTCTTCCATATATGGACTATAAATTCGTTTATTTCAGACCACAATTTATTCTTCTCTTCCTGATGAGCATCTTTGACATTTCAGAGTTGGAAGATTCTTCCTACTTTTCACCCATCATTTGCATTTCCTGTTTTATAAGATTGCCCATTGTATCATGTTTTGTAATCTGCAAGACATTTCCTATATTTTTGGCCAAAACTTGCTCGTGAAATGCAAGTGATCAGTGGGGAAAGTGCTTTCTGCGTGGGTCATTGACCTTAAATTTTGGCTGGTGGGTTTGCTAGAAAATCTGTCTTTCCTGAGCTTGGAGTTGGTGATTTGTAAGTTTTAGCAGAGAATACTGGGCCATGTATTCTGGGAATTCACAAGGAACTGTTCTGTGATGGGCCTAGTTATTTGCTTCAAATTCTGTTTTGGGTGTTTGTGCAACTTTAAGATTGTTTAAGTTTAATAGGGTTTGGTGGCTTCTGTCAGGTCATGCTTTTGCTGTTATTGCTGAAGTCCTCAATTCTGCAGAAAATCATGTTTCATTTTCCTGAAGATAAATATCATACATCATGCCTTAGTGACTTTGCTAATATGTCATTAACAGTGATGGTTTTTTAACTGGATTTGAATTGAACATTTTGATTTGTAGCAGCCATGGCGACCACAGTTCCAATTGCCTACCGGAATGGCACAGGAGTACCAGACTGGCTTAACAAAGGAGACAATGCATGGCAAATGATAGCTGCAACTGTTGTTGGATTGCAAAGCATGCCAGGCCTTGTTATCCTCTATGGAAGCATTGTGAAGAAGAAATGGGCAGTAAATTCTGCATTCATGGCTCTCTATGCATTTGCAGTTTCTTTGATCTGTTGGGTGATTTGGGCCTACAAAATGTCATTTGGTCATCAACTCTTTCCACTCTGGGGAAAGGCAGGACCTGTACTTGGCCAGAAGTTTCTCATCAAACATGCCATAGTCCCTGAAACAGAGCATGACCACAAGGATGGATCACCGGAGACAGCAGTTCTTGAACCCCTTTATCCTATGGCCACACTTGTGTTTTTCCAGTTTGTCTTTGCAGGAATAACACCGATCATATTGGCAGGTTCTCTTCTTGGAAGAATGAATATCAAAGCATGGATGGCTTTTGTGCCACTCTGGCTCACTTTTTCATATACTATTGGAGCTTTTAGTTTATGGGGAGGAGGATTCCTTTTCCAGTGGGGGGTCATTGATTATGCAGGTGGTTATGTCATCCATCTATCTTCAGGAGTTGCAGGTTTTACTGCAGCTTATTGGGTATGCACAATTCTTTGTTCCTTGTTGACCACTATCTTGTACATTACCTATTGATTCTATGATTTATGTATCTTGATTGCTTTTATTCATTGAATGTGTGGAGAGAACAGGTAGGACCTAGACTACAAAAGGACCGTGAAAGATTTCCTCCAAACAATGTTCTGCTTATGCTGACTGGAGCTGGTTTCTTGTGGTTGGGTTGGTCTGGTTTTAATGGAGGCACCCCTTATGCTGCCAACGTTGTTTCATCCATAGCTGTTTTTAATACCAATGTATGTGCAGCTACCAGTCTTCTTGTATGGACTTGTTTGGATGTTATATTCTTTAAGAAGCCCTCAGTCATTGGAGCTGTCCAGGGAATGATAACTGGACTAGTCTGCATCACCCCAGGCGCTGGTAAGTTAAATCCCATAGTTAGCCTTGTTTTGTGAAGGATTCTTTGCTTTTGTTTATGTTAATGTTTTAAATTAAACCATCTGGTTCTGTACCTGGTCCTGTGCATTGGACTTACTTCTGTCATGCATTTTTGACAATTGACTAATGTGAATATCCTAACGGTTGGAGGTGATTTGGCATATTTATTTTACTTCATAATAAGCATGCTCTATCTTGGTCTTCTCTAACTTTAAATTTCCTTTAGACCTTATAAGAGATCATTTCGTGATTCTTCATAAAGAAAGGAAAGATTTTAATACTGTCTACTAGATCAATATAGTCTATGAGATCAAGAGCAGTAATAAAAAATAAATAAAAGATTAGTATGTAAGTCATTTTGAGATACAAAGCGCATAACCTTTATTATTTTTGTAAACTCTTTTTTATGACAAAATTTCTATAGTAGATCTTGGTTAAAAAGTTTGCAATGTTGTTAACATTGTCTCTTCAAAATTCAAATAAGGTGTTTATATTGTTGATTTTTAGGATGTCTTCATAGTTGATATAGATGTTTTTGTAGGTCAAGCATTCTAAGATGTGGTGTCATTCTGTCTCCACCACACTTTTGTTGTAAAATAGGAATGTTCTTGTTTCCTACTCCTCTTTAGGTGTCTATCATCTATTGGTTTCACACCTAAGATGATGTGAGCTAGTCCTTAATTGGGCTACACACATTTTGTTTTCTACTTAATATCAGTTCCTATCTTGTCTTTTTCATCATGGTCTTATGTGGGGTTGATTATTTGATTAGCAAACTTTCTTTTGACCACGTCGCTTTGTTTACAAGATAGGGGAAGATCACCAATTACCACCCACGTTCCAAAAACTATTCACTCCTTGCTCCCCCAACCCTCCAATTATTACCTTTAAAGAAACCAAAAAAATGATAACTAAAAGCCCATTAATAAATTACACATGTACCAACAACCGCCCACTTTACCCCTAGTAGCTAACATTTTTGGATTGTAATTGGGCCGTTTGTGCACCTTTATTGGTATTCATAGCACATGGCTATTAGGCATTTGTGCATGAGTATTAACAATTTTAAGTGCATGGTTATTGGGGCATCTTTAAGTAGGTATTAGGTGACACTTTGAAATTACTTCGTTTTGGCCCTTGCACTCATAATGGATCACACGATGTGAGTCATTACTACCCAGAAGGTAGAACAATAGCTATAAGCAGTTAAGTCGCATATGGAGACAACAAAAAAAAAATCATCAAAATCCAATGTACCTTTTAGGATTTGTGGGTGTGCGAAGTTAACTATAAAGGCTACTAGTATGCTTCCCCTACCCTTCACTTTTTCTTTGACATACTTTTTCTATTTCTTCATTGGTTTTAGACATTGTTGCAAATTAATGTGTCATTTATTTATCCATTTGCCATTCTTTTTTTTCTATGTTTTCTTTCTTTTATCTAGCTCTTTTTTAATAACCAATCTAGGCTAGTGACGGTTCTCCATATTTTGAGCATTTTTTAGGTAGCTCAATAAGTAGGCGATCACCAATGTTTCCAAAGGGAAAGTACCTATTTTGGTTAATAAAATCTTGTAGGGAACTAGATTCTTAGTTTTTAGGTTGCTTATGATTAAATATTACTAGGTTCTTTCCGCCCGCCTCCATATTTGATTTGACACATTACTACCCAAATTTCAAACCCATAAAAGATCATTAGAGTAACAAGCAAACCAAATAGAATTCTCGGTTTTTCAATCCCAAGATTCTACACTTTTGCATCTATTTTGTAGTTAATATAACACTTTCTAGCCCATTTGAATTCTTTTTTCTCTCTACATACATGTTTCCCAACTAAGATTGTTGTGATAATTGAGTCTAAGGTACTTGTATTCTTCCACTATTTCTAGTAGGATACTTGAAAATAGAAAACTAATTTATTTCTTTTTTTCTCCATAATGGAAAGATCATGACTTTGGTTTTGCTAGTGTTCACTTGTATCTTGACCTTATGACAAATGACTTCTGGAGCCCTCAAGTGCTCTCTCAAACTATGAGTTGTCTTTGCAATTAGGAAAGATCATCTGCATATCTGAATAGCTTTATTACATATAAAAAAATGAATTCGTTCATTGTGCAACCTAAGTTATTTATATGCTCGTCTAACTTATCAATGTATAACATGACAAAGTTGGGGAGACTGAGCAACCTTGTTTGATGCTAATATCAGTACTGAAATACTTGACATTTTGTCACTTGTTCTAATTTTAGGCTTGACTTGTTTATGAACCCTATGAAGTGTTGCTATAAGCTCATCTAAAACTTTGAATTCCTCCATCACATTTTAAAGTTTGCTACAATGCATTGTGTCAAAGGCCTTTTTCAAGTAAAAAAATATTAAAAAGTGTTGTCCTCTTGGGTGTTCCATTTATTTTCAATCAAGTACCTAAGGGTGGCACGATGATCAATAATGAAGTATTTTAGTCTAAACTTTGCTTCTCCACTAACCCTTTTCCTTATCTTTCTAAATAACTATTAATTCTCTATTCAACCATACTCCCAAAAAGATTTTCAAAGAGAGAATAAACCATATTAATGCAATATTTTTTACCTTTTATAATATGTGAGTATATTTTAACTTAACCTAGGTAGCTCAAGTACCTAAGGTGTCATGTTTAAATACTTTAGGAATGGGAATGAGGTCCCTGATTGTGATCTCCCAATATTTTTTATTAACTACCATTCTAGGTTGATTTGAAACTCTAAGTTCATCCTATTTTAAAGTTTTTTATGAGGAACCATGTCAAAGGTCTTTTGAAAGTCCACAAACTAGAAAAAGGCCTTGTCACCATGGGTGTCCCATATCTTTCTAATCAAGTACCTCACGGTGACACAATGATAAATAGAGGAGTGTTTCAATTATGCAAGAGCATCATTGACTAAGGACTAGATAGTGATAGAGGGATCTACAAACCACTATTCCCATCATTATAATTAAATGCAAATGTTTAAATTAAGGACTAGTAGATTTCAATTTATGGTGACTATTCTTGGCATTTTCTCATTATTTGTTGGAATGATCTTCCTGGGTGACTAAGCCAAGTGCTTTTCTCCTTTTAGCAAATGATCATTATGACCACAACTAGTAATGGTGATTCCTATTCATGTGTGTAATAGTTTTATGATGGCAACTTTCTAGTAATATTCTAGTCCTTGCACTTTTGGGGTGGTGGTTACAAAATTTAGACTTTTCACCTCTATTTACAAATAGCCAAAACATAAAGAGAGGTAGAGAAATAGAAAGGGAAGAGAAAGAAAGTTTTTTTTTGGGGGATAGTTTTTGGAAGAAGGGAATCCATGAAGAGAATGCTTATTATGTTTAGTAAATTTGTGAGTGTCTAAAGTGGTTGCACTAAGCGACAATTAGGAGGAGTTCCATTTTTGTATTCATTGTGTTGGTCTTTGTTCTATAAGCGAAGGTGGAAAGGTAGAAACAAAGTAGTCTAGAGGATTAATTCTAGTTGGATCAAGTCTTGGAATGATAATTTGTTGTGAAATTTTATTTGAATATGTTATACTTTTATTTATATGGATTGTAAAATCAAAGAAATCTCATAATCAATGGTTTTGACATCATTTTATCTATTGTTATATTGATTAGAGTGCTAGGATGCATCTCATTTACTAAGAATTTGTCTTATTCTTTATTGTTGTACTAGGGGTATTCAAGTCTATAGATAGGAATCAATTTTGAGTTGGAAACTAATCCTAACACCTTGCAAACTATTCCTTTTTGTTGGTTACTTTAAAAGTTTGAAGGTGTTAGGCCTAAATTTAGAGTTCATCATAGACATTTAATTGTTATACAATGAATGACTTCTATGAGTGAAGAGTTGCTTATATTGGTTTCCTTTCATTGGGTACCTGGTCCTAGACTGCATCAATTTGGTATCAAAGTGGGGTTTTCACTAAGAAGAGTGTTGAGAAATTGATATTGATGTGATTGAGAAAATAGAGATAAAAATAATGTGTCATATGAGACCTCTTGTACTAGGAGAAGGTGTGCTAGCTTCCTCCACAATAGAAAGGAGGTAGAGGGGATTAGTAGAGGACATGTGTAGATTATTGAGGAAGACAAGTTGTAAACTGGATGATGAGAGGGTTTTAGAGATTATACTGACGTGTTTTTTGAGGAGAAGATGAGGGAATCCGGTTTATGTTGATTGATACACTTGCTTTGTCAGGAGATTGTTTACGGGAGTCATTCAGTTGAATTTTAAAAGAATGAAGTGTGAGAAGGAGGTGGTGAGTGCAGAGGAAGTTTAGATGAAGAAGATCAAGCAACTAAAGACATGGTGGATGGAAGTCCACCAGAGGAATAAAAGTTGAACAAATTTGAGCAACCAAACATTGAGAAAAATGAAAGAGAAAATCTTTTCAGATGATTAATTCAATAACAATAGAACTTACTGTAGAATATGCAGTTT
This sequence comes from Cryptomeria japonica, assembly GCF_030272615.1. Taxonomy (NCBI): domain Eukaryota; kingdom Viridiplantae; phylum Streptophyta; class Pinopsida; order Cupressales; family Cupressaceae; genus Cryptomeria; species Cryptomeria japonica. The sequence goes on from NC_081410.1 coordinate 74,200,217, forward strand.
TATTATTAATTCTCATTAGTGAATTATGCTCACAAACTTTCTAAAACTAGATGGCGATAGAGAGAACCACGTATTCACAGAGGTTTAATGATAGCAACTTTCTAATAGTAGCTCCAGTCCTGATGTCTTTTAGGGGTGGCGGCCATTAGACTTTCTGCCTGAATTTCGTAGGTGTTTTGTTTATGGATTGTAAGACTGGGAAAATCTCATAATATGTTGTATACATATCAAAACTAGCTTAATACAAAATCAGGGCATAATCTATCTTCCTTTCTCTGTTGAGGATGTTCTATTCTTAGGGTAAAGTAAAGGATTCCAAAATTTGAGTGAAACCCATTTCATTAAATGTTTTCTTTCGCCTGTTGTGCAGGTGTTGTCCAAGGATGGGCTGCTATTGTGATGGGAGTGCTCTCTGGTAGCATTCCATGGTTCACCATGATGATAATTCACAAGAAGTCAGCCTTGCTACAGAAAGTTGATGATACATTGGCTGTACTCCATACTCATGCAGTTGCAGGATTATTGGGTGGAGCTCTTACAGGGCTTTTTGCAGAGCCTACTCTCTGCAGCCTCTTCCTACCAGTAACCAATTCCAAGGGGGCATTTTATGGGGATGGTATGCAATTTGTTAAGCAAATTGTGGCAGCTGCATTTGTCATTGGCTGGAACATTGTTGTCACAAGCATAATCATGTTGGTCATCCAGTTTTTCATTCCATTGAGAATGCCAGATGAACATCTTTTGATAGGAGATGATGCAGTTCATGGGGAGGAAGCATATGCTCTGTGGGGTGATGGGGAGAAGTGTGATGATACAAAGCAAGGCTTTTCTGATGAGACACAACAGGATAAGGTGATGGAGGTGCAGCCCTAGGGCTAACCATGGAGTTGTGATATGCAATGTTACATTACAAGACTTAAAAGATGTTCTCTACTGTAATGGAAATGGTTGACGACAATAATCTTTAGTTTTCTTTTAAAATAAGTTTTCTTTTAGTATTTTAAAACGATAATTTTTTAAAATGTAAATAAATGATTTACCAATCAATTTTATATTTGATTGGATGATTAAAGGATGTATTTTGAATGGCTTTAAATTCTAATACAAAGCGATAAATATTGTAAAATATGTGTCGAATTGGATCATGGTAAGATTAAAATGGACAAGAGTTGAAATTTTTTGAATTTGAAATTTATACTTCAAGAATAATTTTTGTAGGTTGTGGAATTGACTCATTGCATTGGAAAATTACTATCAAGGTGGGGAATGAATGTTTATATATGGTGGGGGAATGATTACGGTAACAAACTCTAGGTGCATAAAATATGTGTGGAAATAGATAAGATATGATCAAATGCATAATTGAATGAGTGTAAATGGAAAGATTGTGGATTGGGGAGCGAACTCGACTTTGTACAAGATTGCATATTTTTTTGATATGTTGTTGTACTTGGTCATTCTATCAAAATTTTACAATTATATTTTGTTCCACTTTGAGGTGCATGTGAATCCTATAATGTACGTGCAACTTAACTCAACAAGCATCAACAAATATGTGAATAAAAGTAAATATTTAGACATAAAATATATTAAGGCCCAAATAAAGTAATGTACCCACTAAATATAACTCATTCTTTATAGGAACTTGGAAAACAAAGAAAATATGTGCAATGATTAGCTTTTGTTACACAAGCAAAAATAAAAATAATGACAATTGAATTATTTATTGTGAATGATAATGGGAAGGAGGAGACAATAGGGTTAGAAAAAAATGACTTGTATAGAAAGTGTCATGACAATAGTGCACCTTGTGTGGTGACGATATGGTAACATGGCATATTGGGTGTTGCCATGTCAAATAGTGATATATTTAGTGTTTTACTAGCACTCAAGGCATGCTTGGGAAACCAATTATCTTATTAGATTTTTTCCCCAAATTTTGTTATCACTCGATTATAAGACTCCCCACACCATTATCTAGTTGCTTGCACTAATCTAGAGCATACCAATATTGTAGCTCAAGTAATCCTTCCATCTAGTTTAGACATTCTTTGTAGGAAATCTTGTAGGTCCACATGGCCTATATTGGTATCTATGATTTCTCAGTCCAGAGAGTGCAACTTTGTAGGAGGGAGGTATCCATTAAATTTGTATTTCATTTGTACTACCTTCTATTGAGACGGCACCAACTCTACATTCAAAACACCCCAAAATAGGATCCTTATTGAATTGTGAAAAAATAACAAAACTACTTGGTGAAATCACCTCATGAAAGCCCCCTGAAAACTACCTAACAAAGCGATTAAGCAACTAAATAGATAACCCTAATTCATTTTAACATCTTTATTTTAAACCTTATGTTTTTGGGGGTCAGGGGTAGGAACATTGTTGATCCCCACTTAGTAGCACATATTCTAGAATCTTTTGGGGATCAGGGATATCGCTATCCTTGATCCCCACATATTACTATGTGAGTGAATGTATCGAGGATCAGGGGTATTACTATCCCTGATCCCCAATTATATTGGGTATTATCGGGGGTCGGGGATAATAACGTCCTTGATCCTTGCCACTTTATATTCATGGAATTGTTATGAATTGCGGCCTTTGGGGGTTGGGGTTGTTACTATCCCCGATCCCATAATGGGCATCAGGGATGGAACACTTCCAATCCCTATAGGATCTTTGGTACATTTGCTAGGTTCTAATATAATTGGGGGTTGGGGATGTTAAGATCCATGATCCTGCTAGGGTATTGTTTCAACAACTCACTTAGTGATTTTGAGAAAAAAACAATGGTTCATTCAATCAATATACATAAAGGTTTCAAAGCCGATCTAGGGCAGGAAACATAGGGATGAATCTCACTTATTGAGGGATAAACTAAAACCAAAAAGAAGGTAAGAATGCCACAAACCCTAGGACACACACTTCTCAATAGGAGTTACAAGGGAAAAGCAACGAAAAAGACCCAAATGCAAATTCACACCAAATAATGGAAGGACAAGGCTCGACCTATGAGCCAATACAAAACCTAAGATGCATTACCTTATAGGCCAAAACCCTAAACATAAATAGAGAAAAGGAAAGAAAACAAATAGAACAAATCAAGAAAAAAACAAACAAGAAACCCTACCCAAAATGGGCAAAACAACAAGCAACACACCACCAAACTCTTGCAAATTTTCTCAAAAATATTGCTTATACTCGCATAATAACCAAAGTAGAAATTGCTTCGAATGAACCACAATATGATGCAAATGAACATGAATTAGGCTTATATAGGCAAGGAAGGGATCATTAAATGAAGGCACAATAGTAGGTAGACCCATTAAGGGTCGAGGGTGGCAGGTGCCACTTGATGAATCTCACTTATTGAGGGACGAACTAAAACCCAAAAGAAGGCAAGAATGCCACAAATCCTAGGGCACACACTTCTCAATAGGAGTTGTGGGGAAAAAACAATGAAAAAGGTTCAAATGCAGGCTCACACCAAATAATAGAAGGATGAGGCTCAACCTATGAGCCAATACAAAACCAAAGATGCATTATGACGTAGTCATGGCCCGAAGGGCCCTCAAAAATAACTATTCAGATCATGCAACAAGAGTAACACAATAGAAGCAACAACAACATATATAGAGAAAATGTGAAATCAAACATCCGCAATATCATAGATTCTTTAAAAACTAGCTGACAACATGCAGGCTCACAAGCCTTATTACAGGATACATTCACAATCCATTTGGACCTCCAAGAGGTGTTCTGATTACAAATCATGAATTGAAATCATCATGTCTCTACCCTATCTACCAAAGGATTGAATACAATAATATATATAGCATCTGGAGCACATCTGGGTCGGCCATGAAAGATTACGCTCTCCAAGACGGGAAAATGAAATGTGTAAAATAGGTCAGACCCAAAGTGTGAAGATCGCCTCCACTAAAGCCAAGACTAGTATTCAGACCACCTAAGAAGGTCAACCAAGGGCCTAATAACATTGCATGTGGTGCTAATTAGATCCGTAAGCCGAGAAATTGCTTCGCACGAGAATAAATCTCCAACTAGCCATTAAGCTCAAACTACTTTGGGAACCAAGAAATAGACAATTTGGAAGCGATAACTTGTCAGAAAAGAGTCCAAATGAATTGGAAATCTAGAACAAGGAATAAGAACATGTCTAGAAGCCAAGAATCTAATCCACAATGAAAAAGGAACAACTATCGAAGAATTCCGAAAGTAACATAGAAATTGCAACACATAACAAGAACAAGAACAAGAACAAAACTGAAAACAAATATTTTTGGTTGATGCAAGATTTCTCATCAATCGGGGATGCTCCTGCATTAGACACCCCAAGTAGAAATAATATGTTCCATGAGAGGCAACTCATGAAAATCGGAAAGGATTTAGGATATATAGCCCATGCTTATTTATGATCCAAATGTCTTCTTTATCTGCAAAGTTCTTCCTTCTTACCTCTTCTGGTAACTCCACTAAATTCTCCAACTTCTTTTCCTCTTCTTCTCTCCTTCTCTGCTTCATACCTACACACTGTCTCTTATTATCACTCTCTTTCCTTCGCAAGTTTGATCTATTCCTTCCACTGGGACTCTTCTTATCTACCTCCACAACTCTAACTTTACTGTCATCTGGTACCATCTTGCTAATAGACCTATCCACAAGATCGTTCTTCATATCTATGCCATCATCCGGTATAACCTCTACATCCTACTTCTCAACACTACAACTCTTCACAAGACTCAGGTTATTCACTTCTTCTCTTCTTCCTTCAAAGAAGCCAAATTAAACTTCTATCGATCCTTCTCAATAGTGACCAGGTTTCTTCTACAATCAAAGATTGCTCCCCTATCATACTCCCAAGGTCTACCCAACAAAACATGACAAGCACTCATAGAAAAAATATCACACAAGACTTCATTTTTGAAAGGTCCAATATTAAAATTTACCAAGCACTACTCTTTCACCTCAACCACATGATCATCTTTCAACCAACTCACCTTATAGGGGCAGAGATGCTCAATCCTCTTCAAGCTAAGCTTCTCTACCATCTCCTCTGATACCAAATTATTAGTACTTCCAGTATCCACAATAACCTTACAACACTTACCTCCTGATTTGCACATAGTTCGAAAAAGATTCTTCCTTTGAGTAGGTCTGGTTTCTTCTTTGCTCTACTCCATCAAGACTCTTCTAAACATAAGGGATTCTCCCTGCTTCGGTGCTATCATGCTCTCATCTGTAATTTCAGCATCCGGTTCCTCACATGCCATGAAATTCCCTACCATTCCCTTGTTACCAGTTCCTTGACAATACTCATAAGATCCATGTCTGCTTTCTCCACACTTAAAACATTTTCCCAAGAATTCCCTGCTGCTACTGCAATTCCCTTTTCTTTATATCTTCTGATCGGATTCTTTACTCCATTTATCTTGATTCTTCTTCAGTAGTTTGCTTCTCCATACTACTACTCATTTGCCCTCTATTCATTGTATATCTCTCTCTGCCCTTAGGGTTATTATGTTGTCTTCTTTTCACTTTATCGTTTGCCTTCACAACATTTTGATAAGCCTCCTCAACCATTGAAATCTTCAACATACTCGTCCCATCTTGAATGTTAAATCGAAGTCCATTTGTGTATCTAGCCACCTTCTCCCTATCCATCTCTCTATGTCCGGATATGATCACCACCTTATAGAATTCCTGTGTATACTCTTTCATACCCATGTTTGCTTCAAGTTTTGCAACTTCTTGAACAATTCCAAATCATAGTCACCCCGAATGAATTTAGCCTTCAATCTTGCAACCATCTGCCTCCACTGTGTGATCTTCATCTCACCATTCTCCACTCTATCTCTCTGTAACTCTTTCTACCACAAAGTAACATGCCCTTTCAACTTAGTTTGTGCTAATCGGACCCTCTGTGGGTGTTTAATATCTTCAAACTCAAAGTAGTCCTCCAACTCTCTGATCCAATCTATCAAGTCTTTCGAATTCAATGTACCCGAAAAGTTAGAAAACTCAACTTTATGAACTTTGCTTGTGCCACTGCTCTAAGAAATCTATCTTCTCTTTCATCTTTCGGTCTTTCAACCTCTTTAACCTCTAGTTCCTCTCCAACCTCTTCATACTCATCCTCTGATTTTGGATTCCTTCACAAACCAGCCAACGCGTTTCGGATCTCATTCCTCATCTCATTTAAGAAATCCTCCATCATCTTCTCTACCCTTCGAGGGTTCATCCTTATTGGCGACATCTCCTCCTTTGACCCGGTGCTACTGCTTCAGCTTGACGATCTAACTATAAAGTTTCAATTGCCTCTATGTCAGCGATCTATTGAACACACTTGCAGCCTACCTCAAATTGATGATCTGTTCACCGAAAGGAATGCCTCAAGGTTCACAACTAGCTCTCATACCATTTGATCCAGTCATGGTTTGGAGTGCCCTTAAAGAGAACTATCCCGATCATGCAATAACAGTAGCACAACAAAAGAAACAACAACACATAGAGAAAATGTGAAATCAAACATCTACAATATCATAGATTCATAAAAAACTAGCCGACAACATGCAGGCAAACATGCAAGCTCACAGGCCTTATTACATGATACATTCCAGAATACAATCCATTTGAACCTCCAAGAGGTGTTCTGATTACAAATCTGCATGAATTGAAATCATCATGTCTCTATCCTATCTACCAAAGGATCGAATATAACAATATATATAACATCCAGAACACATTGGGGTCGGCCACGAAAGATTACACTCTCAAGATACGGAAATGAAATGTGTAAAATAGGTCAAACCCAATGTGTGAAGATCTCCTCCGCTAAAGCCAAGAGTGAAATGCATAGCACCTAGGAAGGTCGACCAAGGGCCTCAGAACATCGCGCGTGGTTCCAATTAGATCCACAAGCCAAGAAATCGCTTCACACGAGAAGAAATCTCCAACTAGCCATTAAGCTCAAAGTGTTTCGAGAACCAAGAAACAGACAATCCAGAAGCGATAACTTATCGGAAAAGAGTCCAAATGAAATGGAAATCTAGAACAAGGAATATGAACACATTTGGAAGCCAAGAATCTGATCTGAAATGAAAAAGGAACACAAACTGAAGAATTCTAGAAGTAACACAGAAATTGCAACATAAAACAAGAACAAGAAAAAAACTGAAAACAAATATTTTTGGTTGATGCAAGATTGCTCATCGATCGGGGATGCTCCTGCATCACATTACTTTATAGGTCAAAACCCTAAACAAAGACGAAAAAATGAAAGAAAACAAATAGAAAAAACCAAGAAAAGGAAAAAAATAAACAAGAAACCCTACCTAGAATGGGCAAAACAACAAGCAACACACCACCAAACTCTTGCAAAGTTGCTAAAAAATCCCACTTATAATTGCATAATGACCTTAGAAATTGCTTGGAATGAACCACAATATGATGCAAATGAATATGAATTGGGCATATATAGGTAAAGAAGGGATCATTAAATGAAGGCACAATAATGGGTTGATCCATTAAGGGTTGAGGATGGTAGGTGCCACTAGGACAATGAACACTGCCACCTTCGATCCCCGATCCTTGCCTAAGGTGAGTTGGGATCAGGGGTGGAGACACTCTTGATCCCCAAAAGGGAGGGAAAACACAAAGAAATCTCGGGGACCGAGGGTCCCAACTCCTAAAAATGGAAAGGGAGATCCTTGATCTTTGATCCTTGCAAGCCCAAAAGGGGGCAAAAAGAACAAAGGGAGGAGAAAAGAAAAGAGAAAAGAGAAAAGAAAGGAAAATAAAACAAGAGGAACATGGAAAAAACAAGGGAAAGAAAATTTAAGACAAGGGGAAGGTGAAAGAAAAAGAACAAGCAAAAAAGGAGGGTCCCTATTTCTTACTAGAGAGAATGGGGCATGATTTGTGGAGGCACAACAAGAATCAATACATATATATGATTGGGGGCATACTATATCTACATGTTTCCAAACTTGACATTATGCATGTAGTATGTTTGGTTGCAATATTTCAAGCTAATCCAAAAGAAACTCATGTGAAGGTAGTTAAAAGAATGTTTAGATACTTGAAAAAGCACTCCTGATTATGGACTATGGTATCAAAACGGTAATGAATTTGACTTAAGTGCGGATATTGATGCTAATTAGGCTAGTAGTGTTGATGATAGGAGAAGCACAAGTGGTGGATCCTTCTTCTTGAGAAGTAGATTGGTCTCATGGTTTAGTAAGAAGCATGATTTAGTGTCCCTATCAATAGAAGAAGTAAAATACATAACAACATCATCTTGTTACACTTAGGTATTATGGATGAAGAAAACCTTGAAGGATATTAGGCTAATATTGATGAACCCATTCCTATTCTACGTGACAATACAAGTGCCATGAATATTTCAAAAATTCCAGTTATGCATTCTAGAACCAAACACATATCTATCTAGTATCACTTTCTAAGGGAGAAAGATGTCTAGACCAAGACGTGAAATTGGAATATGTACCCATAAAGGATTAGGTTGTAGACATATTTACAAATTCTATTTCGAAGGATACTTTTGAGTACCTCAGGTTGAAGTTAGGGGTGGTTATCCCTCCTTCTAACTAGATGCATAGTTGATGCATTAGTCTAGGGGGATCAATTCAAGGCATATATTTTTCTTGAACTAATGAGAGCTATCTCTTAGGGAGAGTAGGTAGTGGGTTGATGTTGACAAGGAGAGCATGTTTATTGTTGTAGATTTTGATGCAATTTTCTTCCTTCTATTTTACATTAATGTATTAATTTATGCATGAAGAATATGTGACCAAAATAAAATATCTCAATTTAGGCCAATTCATACTTCATATATTTACTTTCGATATATCTATTGATGCATCTAATAATGTGTCATATGAGGAAGATTACGATGTTCATGATATGTATAATATTCACCTAGATGAGTTAGCAATAATTCAGTTGAGACCTAAGAAAGATGTCACATTCTAAAGAAACAATAGTCAAAACAAAGAAATATGGAAGCAAATAAAAAAAGACCTTTCAAAGGAGAAATCAAAAGAAAGTAATTAAAAAAAAGGCAAAGCAAGAAAACCAAAGAAGTTATGCTACTGTACCAATATATCTCAATATATAACTACAACAACAGATAAATCAAACATTGATAGAAAAACATATTTTACTAAATGAACTAGTTGCACCAAGAACAAAGGTATATCAAGAGAAAATGTGTCATTGAAATAAATATCAGAAAAATATAAAAAGAGGAACAAAATAAGTTTGATAATCTATTTTGACAGGAAAATTATGACCTCATGGATGCCAATTTTTTGGGTTAAATGATGACCCCACTACCATATTACTATCATTCCCTTTGCTTTTTGTTTTATCTATTATCTTTATTTGAAAGGAATGCTTGATCTTTCTTACCTCAATTTACTTTTATCTTTTTCTTTTACATAATAAATCCTTTACTTTCATCATATTATTTCACTACTCTTTGTGCTTATCCTTTGTAACCCTTTATCTGTTTTATCTTCTTAACTTAATGATATTTATCTCAGTTCTCTAATTATCTCATACTATCTTGTCTGAATGTAAGAACATAAAAAGAAGAACAAAATAAATTTGATAACCTATTTTGACAAAAAAATGATGACCTCATGGATGCCAATTTTTTTTTTTTTGATCAAATGACAACCCTATTACCATGTTACTATCATTCTTTTTACTTCTTAAATTTTAAAATCTATTATCCTTATTTATAATTTTTCTTCACTTAAAAAGGAATGCTTGATCTTTCTTACTTTAACTTACTTTTTTAATTTGATCTACTCTTCTATTAATAAATCGCTTATTCTCAACATATTGTTTCACTATTCTTTTTGCTTATGCTTTTTAAGCTTTTATTATTTTTATCCCCTTTAATGATTTTTGTCTCACTTCTCTAATTATCTCCTACTATCTTGCCTCATATAGTCAACAATAATTAACACTTTGTCTATGACTTATGTCTTACCTTTTTCTCTTCTACCCATCAAGAGTCCGCTTGTTATATTAATGACACATGTCTTTATCATTGATACAATCACTTAGAAATTGCCTTAGATTGCATTCCTTGCACTAGTACTGTTTAAGATAATTTTTTATAAAGATTTTCTATCAAACTCAGAATCGTTTTAACTACCCATCTAAAATTTTCACATATATCTTTTCTCAAAACTCTATTTATATTACTTCCACTTCCTACCTTTCCTTGCTTGAATCAGAGCAGTCATGGAGTTAAATTCAGCTGACCCAACTCAGAGTAATAACAATACTCAGCCCAAAGCAGTCATGGAGTTAAATTCAGCTGACCCAACTCAGAGTAATAACAATACTCAGCCCAAAGCAGTCATGGAGTTAAATTCAGCTGACCCAACTCAGAGTGATAACAATACTCAGCCCAACATAATAACTCTGAAAACAAGGAGCGAGACGGACATTCTAGATGATGGATACCGGTGGAAGAAATATGGTCAGAAACAAATAAAAAATAGTCATTATCAGAGGTAATTTCATGACAAGTTCATAATAAGTTATCATGATAGTTTTTGAATTTAATTATGTGATCAATTTTTTCATCATCGTTTCGATCATGTTTCATAATCTATTTTCTCTTTTCAAGCTTCTAGATTTAACTCTGTGATCAATTTTTTCATCAACGTTTCGGATCATACTTCATAATCTATTTTCTCTCTTCAAACTTATTCATCTTGATGACGGATCATGAAACATGATCTAAAATGTTAACGAAAAAATTGATACAACAGTTAAATCCAGAAACTATCAAGACAATTTTCCGAAAGTGTCAAAAGAAGTATTATTTCAACTGAAGATAAAAAAAATTGAATATTTGAGTTTCACACCGCATGCAGGCATTATTTCAAATGTGAAGTTAAAGGATGTGTGGTGAAGAAGAAAATCCAGAGGTGTGACGATGATTCTCAGTTCGTTCTGACAACATATGAAGGGATTCATAACCACCCATCTCATGATATTCAGTCTTTTCTTTTACGAAATTCCTATGATTTGAGAACTCAGTTCCATCAAGCTCCTGCAAATACCTTCCAATAGATAACTCTGGTTAGTTAATTTAGCCCTTACAATAGATTTTAATCTGCAAAAGCTTTTTTCTTTTCAAAACGTCAAAATGGTATGGTATATACAGTGAAAACCAGTCAGACAAAATGAAAATGTGCTTTTTTTTCTTATCATTTCGTACATGTATTATTTGTCTAGACTTTTAAGACAATGGTCATTGAAGTTGGTAAGTGATAGTAAATTCAATACCTAATTCCTCTTTACGTGTAGGAATCACTTAGGCTAGCTTCTTGTAATTGATTGAGGGATAGGATTGAGTAGATTATTGTGTTTCAATAGTTGTCATATTGTTATATAATAATGGTTTTTTCTTGTGGACTACATATGTTTTATTTTCAAGTCAAAGTTTGCTTTTGACTAGGACATAGATGATTTTTGAAATCAATTATTAGTAGTCATTGTGTTAGTATTAAACAAATAGACAAACAATATTTTTTTTCATAAGTCACATCAGAGAAATGACTAATTAGATGGTGACACATACGTTAAGTAGTTATATGTGTCTTGATGTATACGTTTTTGGGTGGTATTTTTTATTTGCTTAGAAAATACATAGCTATTGCATAGAATCACAAACAATAACTTTAAGTTCTTAACTCATCTATGTAAGTTGCTAAATTTTTCATAGAAATTTGATTTACCAATTAACAACTTGAAGGATGTGAAGTTAAATACATGTTTTTCTCAATCTATTCACCTAATAATTTTGTTAATGACTATTAGATTGATTAATCGAAATTCAAAACACACTATATTTTTCAGTTTTAATTAATAATTATTTACAATCATATATAAATTGAATATATAAGATTTAATGAAAATAAAAATAAATTATTTTTGAAATGTCTACATACACATATGAGTAAAATAATAAATAATATTATATTTTTAAATTTTAGCTATTAATTATTTTTGTCAAATAAATCTTTAAATAGTCACTAACTTTAGTCATATAGAAATTTATTGGTCATTTGGCTACTGCTTATTAAGTGCCCTTTCAGATCCATGTAATTATATTCTGATTAGGTAAATCAGGATAGGGCCTGATCCCTTTTGCATATTAGCCATCTAGGTGGAGGAGAGGGATCTCACAAGTAGTGAGACTACAAAAAAGCTAAAGACTAGACACAACAAAAAGACTAGCAAACCAAAAAAAGGAACAAGGGGACTAGGAGAAGATCAAAAAGCCTAAAAAACTATCTATCGATTTCCCAAAAGATTCAAACCCTTCACCGCTTGCCACTCCTTGTTAAGGAGATCGAGCTTGTCTAGAAAATACAACTCCTTGTTTGTAGAGACCTCTTGAGAAGAAGTAGCATATGGAGTATCACTAACTTTCCCCTTTTCCTAATGTCTTGGCCAACAAACCAACAAAAGAAACAACCATCTCAACCCTTTTATGATTTGCATTCTTCCTTTCTAATTCCTGCTATAGAACCTACATAGCACGACTGCCATTTTATTAGCCATCTCCTTGCTATATGCTACAACGTCTTCCATGTTTTTCATCATGATGTCTTATTTTTCCTAAAGATTTGCAATAGTCTTCTCCATATTCTTTCTGCCCTCCACAAAAACCACGACAACCTTAATGGAATCCACTTCATGCTCTAGATTAGCTCACTTATCAAATTTATTAGCCAACCCCTTAATAGAAGCGCAAAATATCTCATCAACAACCTCTGAAGGCCAATCCACAACTTTAACTTGAACCAGAGCCTCTAACTTTATGATTTTCACCTTTGCCGTGTGTAGTTGAGCCAACTTCCATTTGAGGATTTGTTTTGAATATTGTGGGCATTACACAGTTCATAAACTTTAGCGCTAATCACCTCATAGAGATTACATGCCTAGAATCCATGCAATTATGTTGTAGGTGATGTTAAATTTATATTTAATTTGATTGATATATAGGAGAGATGACAAGTAGGATGTAGTTTTAGTAGTGTATCAAAATATGATGTTTTATTGGAGTTTAAATGCATAGAACTTTAAGAAAAGATCATGTGTAATGGATCAAACAAATTCATCTCTCACGAGCATGAATAGTCTACTTAGCATTCATTGTATCAAGATAATTCTCACAATGAACATGAATAATTGACTTAATATTTGTTGCATCGACACTCATAAATATAGAATATAATCCAAATATTTCAAATAAAATTATTTATCAAACTTATTCGATAAAAAGAGAAATATCATAACTTTTATTTTATATACTTAATATTCATTGAATATCACTTTACAATAATGCTTCTACATACTAATTACAAGATGTTACAAAAAGAGTGAGGATGAGAATAAATCTTATTTAAATAAAATTATATCATTGAAGGATCAAGCTAGATATCATCATGATAATATAATTTTTTCAGAGTTTATTAGAAAATATATTTTCTTATTTTAAGATATCAATAAGTTTTGCATTTTCTTTGTATCATGAAGTTTCTTCCGTTATGGAGAGCCAAAATAACAAAAATACAATTCTTTGTGGACTATAATGGTTGAGTACTTAACATAGTAGATACTTCAAACAATTGAAGGTTTCGATTCCAACTTTAATTATGACCTTATTGAAGCTATTTAATAAACTACTCAAAAAGTTATTATGTCACAAGATTTAATAATAATCTAACCATATTTATCTTTAGAAATCTTATTTTATTTTCTCAAACCTCAACACTAGACATTTACTCTCTTTTTCCTCCCATTAAAATTCTATAAGGTACCATTGGAACACTAATGGGCATCATTATTGTGTCGAACCCAACAAGCCATATTGAGGGAAAACCTTGATCTAGCAACTTGCTTATCTTTCTTGTGAAAAAACTTCAGCATATCATACCTTTGAAATTAAGCATATTAAAATAAAATGCCTAGATTATTGGGATCGAAAAGCAAAAGATTCAACATTTATCAGTGATTGAGGAGATGCCAAAGAGGGGCATGTTGATCTTTAGGAACGATAGTGTTGTGAAGGTCTTCGAGATCTTCATTGTTAAAATCTTCCTCATCCACACAGATGTAATCTGTTAAAGTATTATAATTTATCAAACCCAAATGTAAATCATATATTGTTCTGGAACAACTAAGAGATAAGGGTTGTCTTAGATTAGCAAATGTTCAAGAAAAAATAAGAGATAAGGGTAGTCTTAGATTAGGTTTGCTATTTTTAGTAAATAAAAAAAGGTAAATCAAAAGAGATGGAGATTGAGGTAAAAGTTGTAGCATTCCGAGTTTATATGACTGTTGTAATCAATGAATTAATGAGAATTGAAGTATTGTAGTACACAAAATATTTTGATAAGAAATTTATGTTTGATGTATTTGTATATTAATTTCCTTTCACCACCATTTATCCGTCTTCTTGATAGATCTATATCATCTATCATCTTATATATTTGTTCATTATTTTACTTAAAAAATTATTATATTATTATATTATTTCATATGAGAATTCTTTCCCTCGTCAGAACTAGTAGCAAGTTAACCGGAAGTGGAAGAACCCTGTAACAGAGAAGATTTTGATAAGAAATTTAAGTTTGATGTGGTTTTATATTTATCTGTGTCCACCACTATCATTATCTGTAATCACTCGTCTTCTTAATAGACCTATAATCACTTGTTTTCTTGTATATTTGTTCATTATTTCATTTAAAAAATTATTATATTATTTCTAATTCTTTTGTTCATCATAAAAAGTAGCAAGTTAACTGGAGGTGGAAGAATACTTGTGCTTGAACAAATCCTTTGAGACAATATGCGTTGCCTCCTGATCTTTATAGGTCAAAAATCTCCCTACAACAATGAGTTTCAGTTTAGAAGAAAACTCATTAAAAAATAGACACTTTAACCTTTTGTATGATTGCTTAGCTCATCATGAACTGCAACTATCTTAATGGCCGATAAGAAGCTCTTCCTCCATTCTGTAAAAGCATCTCAACTCATGTTGCAAGATACACAATTGTTTATTGCATCTTCACTCCCACTCTGATATCATAATGTTGGATTAAAAAATGTTTGATGTGTTTTATTCAATCATAGGTGAATTTATACAAGCATAAATGGACACTTTGATAGTTTGATGAAACTTTTATTTGCATAGTCACTTTTATGGGTTAATTTTTATTTTTAGTCAATATGCATGTAATTATATTAGTTCTAGATCTAATATATTTTTTAGACACCATTTATTATTGAATTGATGCTTCCAACATTAATATAGGTATAGTTTTTATGTAATAATGTGGGCCACTAACTTGAACATGAATTCAAATTATCATCTTCAAATTATTATCTTAATAGTAATAGCTACCAACAAATATCTTGAGAGTTAAATGTTGTTTTATGTTCAAATAATAAGGACAATGAGAAAGGTAGTTGTTTCTCACTAACTTAATGTACAATACCATTTATTATAGTGCTAGTAAGATGAAACCTTACGAGGCTATTTTTAATACTCTCTTCTTCTATGGATATTTATAGACCTTGTTCCAAGGTTTTGATATTTGACAATACTCTAGTTAAGTTTGAGGAGTATTTTTTGGGTTCTTAAGGTCAATTTAGTGTTGGCCCAAAAATTCACAAGAAATATTAGTTGCTTTAGCATTAGGTAGAGTGCACTTTTTCTATTGGATATTAGGTCATTTTATGCTTTCATCCCTATAAGTAGATCTCATTACAAGTGAGGTCATATGTTGGGTCTAAATTTTTATGACACTTACTAGGTGATCCAACATGTTGGTAAGCTGGCATACTAATTGGTATAGCCAAAGGATTAGGGAGAGCTATCAACCTTTGATGAGGAAGGGTTCATATTTTAGACCTAAAGTTATATTAGACAAATAAACCAAACACTCTTAAACTCATTCTATTTATAAAATGCTAGTTCAATAGGAGGATTCTTAGTCTAAATATATCACATATGAACCTCTTAGCATTTTCTCCATGTTTCCTCATTTTAAACTTTAAGAACAAATCTTTTCAAAATAGGGAAGTAATTATATGAACACCATTTAACTATATAGTATATAGTTTAATTTAGTTGTATATGCTTTGCAAATTCACCATAGGTAATACTAAATAAGGTGTGGATTGGTATGTTGAGTAAGTCATCACATTCGTTAGTTAGAATAAAGTATTTATCCAAGATGCATGGGATGATAGTAGTTATCTTTAGTAATATTACATATTATGATGACTTCTTAAATGAAAACTATTTTGGATATTTATAATTCAAGTGTAATGTATATTGGGAGGAGTCTCTCTCAAAATGGCACTATGACTAAATAAAAGTATGTCATTTCTTTCAATTTTGCCCATTTTTTATATTATTTTATTTTTCTTTTAGTTTCATTAAAAATGTCATATTTTCAAATTGACCTATGCAAACTAAATTGTCAAGGATTTGAAACACCACTTGTAAACATCTAACCCCCAATACCTACCTATATCACATTAATTAAACTATCCACTTTCACCCTAATACTAAAGCAATATACTCACCACATTTTGGTTATTTAAAAACCTTAATCTGCATCCACATAATAAGGTATTGCTTTAGAGGTGAATATCATAGGCTTATTTTCTTGTAGACTTGGTAGGTCAATACAATAGTTGAATTGTATAGAAATTGTTTAACAATCATATCAAAGGTAGAGATTATACACATTTAAAGTATCGAAAATGACAAATGGAATGCTAATTTGTACGTTAGGTTGCATTATTTCAAAGATTAGGATCAAACTTAAGAATTTTTAAGCTTGTTTCATGTTATCCATTCTTGTAATAGATTTTGTGTTTTACTTGGTATACATGAATAAAACAATAAAATTTTGTGCCTTCCATTTTACATCAATGTATTAAATTTGTACATAAAAAATAAATGGTTAAAATATAATATCTCATTACAATTTAATTTTAAAAAATAAACATTATACTTTATGTATATTTTTTGATAGTAATGTTATTATTATTATCATTTAATAGTAGTGTTATTATTATTCAAAGTAATTTTGATTTGACATTAACTATATCTCACTACTTTATAAAAGATTCACCTAGAACCTATATTTCTATGGAGAGAAAAACTAATACTTTATATTCCCATCCTCTTTTGACTATAGATCCATTATTGTTGGGTTTTCTGCCCCAATGGTTGTGCATGTCATATTCTTCTACTATAACTCACCCACACTCCATCTTTGTCAAGAAACCTTCCAATTGCCTCCATTTCAATCTGTACTATTTTCTATTTGTCACTTGATCCATTGCAACGGTTTACATGTGATTTTTCACTTACAGATGGTCTGAGTAACACCTTGGACTTGTCTTAATATATTTAGCATTTTTGATGGGTTTTGAGTTTTAGATCGAACAATTTGAATCACACATATTAAGCATACATTTCTAGATTTAAAAGTATTAAACACTTAGAATATTAAAGCTATGAGATTTCCACAATCCATATTGTATACTAGTTTATTTTTTTGGATTCGATTGTGTGTATTTTTTTCCATCAACTTTTCGAATCACACTCCGTGATTCATCATCAGAATGAAGAGAATTCTAAAGATATGAAAGATGTTGAGTTGCAGATTTGAGACAAAATAAAAAGAGGAGGGGGGTGGGGGTGGTCCTTTTTCTTTTTCTTTTCCTTTCTCCTTGTTCCTCGTGCCCTCCCCCACCCCACTCCTCTTTTTATTTTGTCTCAAATCTGCAACTCAACATCTTTCATATCTTTAGAATTCTCTTCATCCTGATGATGAATCACGGAGTGTGATTCGAAACGTTGATGGAAAAAAATACACACAATCGAATCCAGAAAAATAAACTAGTATATTTAGAATATTGTTGACCGTATTAAACTGCTTTAAGCAGAGTAAAGTCATGAAATCAGATTCTGCTGACAGAACTCAAACGGATAACAATACTCAGCCCAATATAACAAATCTGAAAACAAGGAGCGAGACAGACATTCTAAATCTGGGAAGTCAGTTCTTTCAAGCCGTAGATATTGCCGAAGCTCCAGAAAACACCTTATAATATGTAACTTTTAGCCCTTACAATAGATTTTAGTCATTGGTTCAGGCCAACCATTAACATTTCGTCTGCAAAATATTTTTTAAAACCCCCAGTCAGACGTTTCGTGCAGATATTGTTTTTCTAGACTTTTAGCAGGAAATGGTGATTGAAGTGGGTGAGTGATAGCAAACTCAAAACCTAATTCTTGTCTTTTTTCAGTTCCTTTCTACGTGTAGGAATCCTTTTGGCTAACTTGTTATAATCGATTGGCTTAGGGGAAGAGAATTTAGTAGCAGTGTTATAGTAATGTCACTTTCTGTCTCTCTCTCTCTCACAAATCTAATAAAGTTGTCATACTTTTTATTAGTTAAAATTTGATTTTACTATTGAATGAAGTGATCTTTTAAGAATATTATTAGGAGTAATCAAAGTTTCTATTTAAAAAATAGAGAAAAAGTATGCATTTTCATAGATCACATTAAAGAAACAATAAAGTGTATGGTGGAAGTGAGATGATTCGAAATATATGTCTTGATGCATGTGTTTTGGTATGTCTTTTTGTAAGGTATTCTAGGACAATTTATTGAACACATAGATGCTATTCTTTGCTTAGACTTTGATTAGTAGGAAATGGTCATTGAAGGGGGTAATTGCTAGGAAATTCAATAATTAGTCTTTTTTCAGTCCCCTTCTACGTGTAGGAATAACTGTAACCAACTTTTTATAATTGATTGTGATGTCTGTCAATCATAGTTGGGGGAGAGAATTAGTAGATGATGATGTTTTAATATTTGTCAATGGTATTATTCTATTATAGAATAATGATCTTTTTCGTTTGTATTTAAAAAATAGAAAAAAAAAGTATCTTTTTTCTCAAGTCAAATCAAAGAAATAATCAATAATATGGTGACCTATAAGATGATTAGTAATATATGTATGTATGTATGTATGTTTTGGTCTAACTTTTTGAGGATTTTTTTTTCTTCTAAATTTAGGGAATATATAGATCTTGTTTGGTATCTTAAACAATAACTTTAAGTTCTTAACTCACTTATGAACATTGCTATTTTTTTTATAAAAAAGTGATTTACTATTTAGAACTTGAAGGATGTGAAGTTAAAAAAAAACATCTAGTTAGTTTCTCTCTTGATGATATTAATCAATAACTATCTTATCTAGCTCATAATATTAATTGATCGATATTTAAAATTTATTGTAATTTTAAATTTTAATTAAATATATATTGTATGATCAAATATGTGTTTTTTTTATAGGTCAAGGTTTGCTTAATGTTAATATAAAAAATGAACATATACAATAAGCTTCAAAAACATGGACCAACTATTGCCTTGATATACACTTCAAATACAATCTAAAACAGATCAAGTCTTTGGATCAAGTTCCAAAAATTGCTAAAACCCTACTGAAATATACTAATTAACCCCCAAACCTGATACTAATTAACCCCCAAACCTAATACTGAAAACACCAAAAGAAACTATCTAAAGAGGATGAAAGCTTGGCACACCATGAAGTTATGTGTCTGAGCTCCTTTGGCTTACCCAATAATCTTCCTTTTAGAAAGTTGGTTTCTGCTCACCTTTTTTTGTTCCTTTGCATTTCACACATGATCCATGTGTTCCCTTTCTCATAGGTACACTTTGATATGGTCCCAACAATTTTGGGCATCACTCCTACACTTCTTACGGTCGTAGTCTACTCCCCACACAAGGAAAGGTCGTAGGGGATGCTCAAACTCAACTACATGCACCCACTCTCTATTTTTAGTAATGAAACCCTCCCTTGGATGAGCCATAACCATGAAAGTGTCCATATTGAATTTCCATTCCTCCTTAATACATTGCTGTGTAGGGTAAAATGGAATTAGGTAGCTTAGGACCTAATCCCACTTTCATCCAAACATTGTAATACAAAAGCACCTAAAGGAGTAATCCTCTTTGACTAAATCTTGTGAAAGAGAGTCAAGGGATACTTTTAGGGTTTCTATTATTTTGCTGATATGAAAGGGAATATGCTAAATGTAGGGGAATGCAAAGTTATGCTAATAAGATGAACACATGTGACTATAACAATAGTAATAATAGTTTGATATAGAAGCAAAACTGAAACAAAAGGTATAGATTTGGAAATGGGAATCTGGTGTGCACCTGATACAACAAAATGAGCTTGATCTGACAAGACCAGAGCACTAGGCGCTCTTGTCCCAGTAGATAAACTGATCTCTAGAAACTGAGACTGTCTGACTCCTATTTCAAATCTGAAGCTAATTGGGGTGGACTAGGGCATGGATTCCTTGGTCCTTGAGATCCAGGTCCTGATTTTACAAATGGGTCTATGATAGTTGGTTGATATCTCTCGAATATTGCCCACTCCGACGAAAACTTGTACAACTGTACCTACAAGCTAAAAAAAGGTGTGTTTGTGGCTACATAGGTTTTTCCTTAGTCAAAGTCCTTGTTTTGGTGATTTGTACCTCCACAAATAACTGATATTTATTGAAAAGTGCGTGTTCCCTAGAATCTCATGTGTTTGTAAGGTTCCTATGAGCTAAAAAGTAAACTAGAGTTCTATCCTATGTTCTGAGTAAAAAACCTAAAACAAATATAATTTAAATTCTTCAAACCACAAATGCAATGTAGATCTAAAGCAATAATATAGATCTCAAAACGTGATAATATGTAGATCTGAAACTCAAATAAAGATATGAAAAAAATATGAAACCATACCAAACCCTAAGGAGAGGTACAAGCCAATCAACAGTTGGTGATCTTCGTATTATTCTTTAATATCTCCTAAAGATTCTACAAATGATGAAAATGTTGATGAAGAATTGATTAATAATGAATTTGCTAATTTTAGAGTTCACATAAAACCTGTACTTTCACTTCACAAGGAACTCCTTCAATTGCTACATTTCGGATCCTCAAATGAGGGAAAGAAAATGCTATATATATGAAACCCTAACTTTAATTTTGATAATAAGTTGACTTAGAATTAATAAAATTGACACAAATTAGGATTTGAACACTATAATACTGCCAAATTAAGCTCCCAAAATTCGGGGAAAAAAGTACAGAACCAAAGTGGTAGCATTCTGGTCTGGCCGATTTTTTATTTTATTTTTTAGGGATGCGAGATATATTGTGATTATAAAATAAATTCCAACATGGCAGGTCAATCCAAGGTGTTTAGATATGCAAAAATGTGCTTTGAAGATTGAAATTAGGAGTTAAAAATAAAATAAAAGGGGCGCTTCTAGAGTTAAGAGCCCAATTTTATGGTATGTGAATTATTGAGTGAGGACTTTAGATTTAATTAAATGCCTAAAGGATCCTTATAAATGCAAAATGAAATGGTACACACTAAGGTAGGTGCTAACCTAAGCGTGGATTTGGACAACCCTAATTAGAGGTACATAATTTATGACGCTACAACTCCCTCATCACCCACTTCATGTCTTCCTTGTTACTCAACTCTAGACACCACACAAAGAAAATAGAAGCTATATTTGCATCTTTTTTATATATGAATTTTGAGGCCATATACTCCTCTCTCAAGAACATATCCACCATCCTCAGGAAGCGCAAGTCTTCAATCTTGAAAATATTTTGCATTCACTCCTTAGACACTCACCCCATGAATTTGTGAGTTGTTGTTTGTCTATGAAGAGTGAGAAATTATCTTTCATTGATATTGACAAAAACTAGTTCGGTTGTCTTTACTGTCTTCACCCTCTTAGCTTTGCTTCATTTGGTGAAAAAATCCCTCTTTACTCTTTGACTTAAATGCGGGCACCATGAGGGGTGGATTTCTTCCACGTGTGAAACATCTTGTCTCGATGAAACTTGTAAAATTTCTCTTCATGCAAAAATTGATGTACATTCCTTGAGATAATGTCGATCTCTTGTATTTCAAGATTTGACACTATGCACCATCATTTTATTCAACTCTCCCATCACTTGTTGTGTGAAGTCACCTCATTCTCTATTTCTTATAATCTCTCCCCCAAGTAACACGTGCCATACTCTCTCTCCACTCCCCAATTTGATAGTTCATCTTCTTCCTCATAACCTTCCCTCCTCGTATGAGAGATTTTAAAACTTTGAAATTGGTTGATTTTGGAGAGGATAAGTCATATATACTTAAATTCAATTTCCAATTTTGTGCCTCCCCTTTTGGTATTGCATTTACAATAATTTTGGGAGTCACCTTCAAGGTGCACTTTTTGAGCCAAAATTCATAAACCAAGATTGACAGTGAAAACTACCATTGCACTTTAGCTTTGTTGTTCGTGCCATCACCTGATTTTTGAGCTCCTACCACTAATATGTTAGGATAACCAGTGAACAACTAAGAGGGAGGGGGGGTGAATTAGTTATTAACAGATTATAACAATTAATCCACTTAATAACCTTTAACCAAATTAAGTACTGGTAAAGCAGAAACAAATATCAGCAAAGAATGCAACTTAGCAATTAATCAGATAAACAATGAAAAGCAACCATACCACATAACTCCATGATTTGTATGTGGAAAACCCAGAAAGGTAAAAACCACGGTGGGAAGCCTACCCACAGTCAGATGATACTTCTGCAGAAAGTATGTGTTACAATGAGGGGCCTGCACATGCAGGAAGACACACCACCTAGAGCGTACTACTCATTACAAAAGAGTCACTGATTACAAAGAGGCTACAACCATCTCAAGGTAAATGGACAACAATCCAATAGAGTGAACTGCCAGAGATAGCAGCTACCATGCCTGATTTACAGTCCCGATTAAGCTCAGTACTAGAGGCCTTTGACCTCTTCCTTAATCCCAATTTGATCACCTATGATCAATCAAATCTCCTTCACATATGATATTGCATTCCGAGACCACGATACATAATCCCCATTATCTACAATGAGATCTTACATCATTTTATACCAACCCTAAGGCCTAAACCAATTAGGTCGGCCACCTAAAAGATATTACAATAAGATCATTACATACATTCATTTTACAATGACATGCCATGTCGGCTTTAGACCAAAACAACAATAACCAATCCATAAATCATCCCAAAACATCCCGATAATGTGTAGAGTACACGTTAACATGATACCGGTCCATAACCTAGATAGGTACTAGACCTATTCTGGGTCCACCACGCCAAAGCGATGTATTCAAGTAGTTGAAGCACGATCAAAGAAAATCTCCAGCATCTTGAAATCCATGTAGAAGCTGCACCGACACCAATTATGCATCTTGTCAAGATTCCTCAGTGAAAGCTCTACTAGTAGAGCCTTAAACCAATACCGGCAAGGGTTTACCAGAGTGTATGATAGCATACGATTACCAAGTCAATACCAACTGACCAAAATATTCTCTAGAAGCACGTAACACATGTAACCAATCATTAGATCCAAACATGTCGAAAGTGTCCAACAAATAATCTCTCCTGTCGGTAACACTAGATCTTCTACCGGTAACCAAAACCCGTCTGTCGGTAACCAACCATATTAGCTAGTGTTGACATCAATGACAAAACATCAATGAAACACATAATCAATTCATCCATAATGCCAACAATCTCGCCCTTTGGCATTGATGGAAACACTAGATGTGAAAAATATTCAAGTACCAAGAAATGCCAAATAATTCTCCCCCTGTGGAAGACAACCAACAATCTAATAACTCTCCCCCTGTGAATGATATCCTTTTTAGGTTCTGAATTGATTTTTCACATCACTATCACTCCCCCTTTGACATCAATGCCAAAAATATCAAAGCAAGAATATAAACCTCTGAATCTCAAAGTTGACTACTCCTCCTAAGTAGTAGCACCGCTCATCAGTGCTAGAATGAATAATGTCTCTGATAATGCATGCTGGACTGATGACAAACTTCATCAATCAAGTCTCTATTGGAGGGGCAGAAACCCCTAACCTATCTCTCAAATACTCAAATGATTCCTTAGACAATGGTTTAGTGAATATATCTACAATCTGTTCTTTAGTGTTCACATAAACCAATTTGACTTCCTTTGCTTCTACCTTGTCCTTCAGAAAGTTATACTTTATTGATATATGCTTAGTCTTAGAGTGAAATTCTGGATTCTTAGACATGTCAATAGCTGCAGAGTTATCACAATAGATAACTACCGGCTCACTACAATTTACCCTGATATCTTTCAACATTTGCTTCATCCACAAGACTTGAGTGCAATTAGTTGCTGCTACCACATACTCAACTTATGTAGTAGATAAAGAAATGCATGACTATTTTTTGCTGATCCATGAAACCATTTTCTTTCCAAGAAAGAAAGCTCCACCAGAGGTTCTCTTCCTGTCATCAGTATCTCCTGCCCAATCTGAGTCAGTATATGCATATAAAGTGAAATCATCATTTTTAGAATACCATAAACCATATTCTATTGTTCCTTGCAAATATTGAAATATCCTCTTTACTACACATTCATGATTTTCTTTAGGATTACTTTGATATCTTGAAACAATACTTACTGCATTCATAATATCTGGTCTAGTTTGAGTTAGATATAATAGACCACCAACCATAGACTTATACCTTGTTAGATTTACTGGTGTAGAAGTATCCTTGATAGATAATTTCTCACTTGTCACCATAGGAGTACTTACCAGTTTTGAATTATCCATACCAAAATTCTTCAACAATTCCCTCAGATACTTAGTTTGACAGATAAAAATGCCTTTGTCAGTTTGATTAATCTGTAAACCTAAGAAAAATCTAATCTCACCAATCATGGACATTTCAAATTCATTCTTCATATTGTTAGCAAATTCCATGCACAATTTATCTTCTCCTCCAAAAATGATATCATCAACAAATACTTCAATAATCAGAATATCATTATTAGTGATCTTATAGTATAAGTTACTATCAACACTGCCTTTAGTAAAACCAAGCTTCAAAATATATTTATCCAACCTTGCATATCAAGCTCTAGGAGCCTGTTTCAATCCATATAAAGCCTTCTTCAATCTGCAAACCATATCTTTATCATCTGTCAGTGAAATGTTAGTGAAAATCCATTAGGTTGCTCAATGTATACTTCTTCTTCAAGTTCACCATTCAAAAATGCACATTTAACATCCATTTGATAAACCTTATAGTTCTTATAAGATGCATAGGCAAGAAATAGTCTAACAACTTCAATTCTAGCTATAGGTGCAAATGTCTCTCCATAATCAATTCCTTCCATTTGAGAATATCCTTTACAAACCAATCTAGCCTTGTTTCTTACAACTTGACCATCCTCATTTAGTTTGTTCCTAAAAAACCATTTAGTTCCAATAACATTCTTATTTTTAGGCTAGGGAACTAAAGACCAAGTTTCATTCTTTTCTATCTGATCTAATTCATCTTCAATAGCCTTTAACTAATGTTTATCCTTACAAGCTTCAATAACAGTTGTCGGTTCAAGTTGAGAAATAAGACACACCTCTTCATTTGCCAATTTTCTTCTTTTCATAACTCCCTTGTTCCTATCTCCAATGATTTGATCTTCATAATGATTTAATCTTACATACCTTGGTGTCTTTTGAACTTAAGGTTCACTTCCTTGATCATTAGTCACAGTTGAATTTTTTGATTGTACTGATGTAACTGTCTCAGTTTCCTATACCGGTTGAGGCATTTTCAGTTTAGTTATGATCATTTCCACTGCCAGTTCTCTGTCATATGATATAGAATGATTTCTGTACTGCTCATCCACTTTCACATTAGCTCTTTCCACAATTTTCTGCAATCTTTTGTTATAACATCTATATGCTTTGCTTTGAATTGAATAACCATGAAATATCCCTTCATCACATCTAGGATCAAACTTTCCAATTGAATCATCTCTTTTGATATAGCATTTACTTCCAAAAATTCTGAAATACTTAACAGGAGGTGTATGTCCAAACCATAATTCATAAGGGGTCTTACCGGTTTCACCTTTGATGTGAGCTCTGTTGAATGTGTAGATTGCTGTACTCATTGCTTCTCTCCAGTAGATATGAGGAAATTTGGCTTCCATCATCATAGATCTTGTTGCATCCAAAATGGTTATGTTCTTTCTTTCCACTACTCCATTCTGCTGAGGAGTCTGACTGCAGATAACTGTCTCTTGATTCCATTTGTCTCACAATAATTGTTAAATTCATGAGAAGTGAATTCACTGCCATGATCCGATCTTAGACATTTGATTTTTAATCCAGTTTCTATTTCAACTTTTTCTCTAAAGATCTTGAATTTCTCAGAAGCTTCAGACTTCTCCTTAAGAAAAGTCACCCACATCATCCTAGAATAGTCATCAATAATCAACATGAAATACCTATCACCTTGAAAGCTTCTAGTCCTTGCTAGACCACATAAGTTAGTGTGAATAAAATCAAGTACATCATTAGATTTATCATGTATGATCTTAAAATAAGTTCTAACTTGCTTTCCCAATTGAAATTCCTTACATACTAGATTACGAGGCTTCATAATCATATGTATATATCTAACTGCCTTAGTTGAACTGATCTTAAATATACAATCAAAATTAACATGACACAACCTCTTATGCCATAACCAACTCTCATCAATATGAGCAATCAAACATGTCTTATTACCAGTGTTCAAGGGAAAGATATTACCTCTAGTCTGAATACCAGTTGCAATCTCTAAACTAGTCTTGTTAATGATTTTGCATTTTCTATCTTTAAACTAAAGTTGGAAACCCTTATCCACAAATTGACCAACACTCAAAACATTATGCTTTAAACCTTCTACATAATATACATTATCAGTAAACCTTCTACATAATAGACATTATCAGTATTATTCTTACCATCCAAAGAAATATACCTCTATCTCTGATCATACATGCTTTGTCATCTCCAAATCTGGCTTGACCACCATTGTATTCTTGTAGAGACAAAAATTTCCCTTTATCTCCAGTCATATGATGTGAGCATCCACTATCAATTACCCATTCATCCTTATCTTCAACTTTTGCTGCCAGGGCCTTTTCTTCATTTTTGATAGCCAATTCCGATTCATCTTCCTTTAAAGCATAGAACACCCATTCCTTTCTATTACCGGATCCATTAGCAGAGTCTTCTGTCAGTTCATCTCCAGAGTCATCAGTTACTCCTTCCTCATCTGCTATGTAGCATTGTTTACTTTTCTTGAATCTATATCTATTCTGGTTAGGCTTAAATGATTTCTTAACTCTTTCCTCAAACCTTGCATTCCTTTCAGGAAATCTAGATACAAAATGACCAATCTTATTACATGAAAAACATTTAAAAGGTGCTTTTCCTTCATACTTACTTCCCATCGGACCTTTAGGTACTCTTCTAGCAAATAAGGCTTCAAGTTGCTCAAATTCTTCATCTTCTTTCCTCATGTCTTCCAATTCTTTTGCATATAAAAATTTCCAATCACTTTTGCCGGTAGATGATGATGATGATGCATGAAAATCAGGTTCAAACTTTACAACTCCAGAAGATCCAAATTCTTCAAGCTCAAAAGTAGATAATTTACCAATCAAAATGTCTCTGTTAACTGAAGAGTT
Organism: Cryptomeria japonica; assembly: GCF_030272615.1. Classification (NCBI taxonomy): domain Eukaryota; kingdom Viridiplantae; phylum Streptophyta; class Pinopsida; order Cupressales; family Cupressaceae; genus Cryptomeria; species Cryptomeria japonica. The sequence continues at coordinate 74,228,004 of NC_081410.1, forward strand.
TTTCGTTGTTCTCAACTCATTAATTGCAGTTGCCTTCATCTTGTAAGCTGGTGGAAGGGCTCTCAAGACTTTGGAAACTATTTCATCTTCACTCAGAAATCCTCTACAACATTGAATTCCCATAACAATCTCATTTACTCTTTCCATAGACAACAATTCTTTCATTATCTTCCATCTTCAAGTTTTCATATCTTACTCGATAGCCATCAAGTTTAGCAATCTTGATAATAGGATCACCTTCATTCAGAGCTTGCAATTTATCCCACATTATCTTAGCCGATGATTTATCAGTTAATCCCATGATCTATTGATTAGTAAGTGCACACAAGAAGGCTTCTCTAGCTTTGCAATCATTCTCAATATTCTTATCCAAGTCTGCTGGAGCAATATTGCCAGATGCCAGATCCTAAGGTGTGTATCCTTTCACAGTGATCTCCCAAATATCCTTGCCAAGACATCTAAGATGAGTCTCTATTCGAATTTTCCATATCCCATAATTTGTTCCATCAAGCTTAGGGATTTCTCTTTTGAAAATAGTTGTCAGTGGATTAGAAGTGTTAGCTACCATAGGATCTACCTCAAGCGGTTAAGCTTCTACAAAAGAAGACCAAAGCTCTGATACCAATTGTTAGGATAACCGGTGAACAACTGAGAGGTGGGGGGTGAATAAGTTGTTAATAGATTATAACAATTAATCGCCTTAATAACCTTTAACCAGATTAAGTACTGGTAAAGCAAAAATGAATACCGGTAAACAATGCAACTTAGCAATTAATCAGATAAAAAATGCAAAGCAACCATACCAAATAATTCCATGATTTGTATGTGGAAAAACCAAAAAGGGAAAAACCATGGTGGGAAGCCCACCCACACTTAGATGATACTTCTGTAGAAAGTATGTGTTACAATGAGGGGCCTGCACATGCAGAAAGGCACACTACCTAGAGCGTACTGCTCATTACAAAAGAGTCTCACTGACTACAAAGAGGCTACAACCATCTCAAGATAAATGGACAACAATCCAATAGAGTGGACTGCCAGAGATAGCATCTACCATGCCTAATTACAGCCCTGGTTAAGCTCAGTACTAGAGGCCTTTAACCTCTTCCTTAATCCCAATTCAATCACCTATGATCGACTAAATCTCCTTCACATATGATATTGCATTCCGAGACCACAATACATAATCCCCATTATCTACAATGAGATCTTAAATCATTTTATAGCAACCCTAAGGCCTAAACCAATTAGGTCGGCCACCTAAAAGATATTACAATAAGATCATTACATACATTCATTTTACAATTATATGCCATGTCGGCTTAAGACCAAAACAACAATAACTAATCCATAAATCATCCCGAAACATCCCGGTAACATGTAGAGTACACATTGACATGATACTGGTCCATAACCTAGATAGGTACCAGACCTATTCTAGGTCCACCATGCCAAAGCGATATCTTCAAGTAGTTGAAGCACGATCAAACAACATCTTCAACATCCTGAAATCCATGTAGAAGCTACACCAACACCAATTATGCGTCCTGTCAAGATTCCTTAGTGAAAGCTTTGCTGGTTGAGCCTTAAACCAATGTCGGTAAGGGTTTACCAGAGTGTATGATAGCATTTGATTACCAAGTCAATACAAACTGAGCAAGACATGCTCGAGAAGCATGTACCACATGTAACCAGTCACATTCCATAGATACAAACATGCCGAACGTGTCCAACAAATAATCTCTTCTACCGGTAACACTAGATCTTCTACCGGTAACCAAAACCTGTCTGCCAGTAACCAACTATATCAGATAGTGTTGACATCAATGACAAAACATCAATGCAACACATAATCAATTCATTCATAATGCCAACATAATATCTTACTAGACTCATCTCTAGCTATGCAACCAACACCTGAAGCGCACAAGTTTCCCCTTGACACCCCATCAAAGTTGATTTTGATCCATCCATGCTCTGGTTTTCACCATCTCATTTCCTCTGTGTTGTGAGAGGTAGGATCAACCCTATGAGGCCCATTAACAAGACAACATTTTAAAAGGGGCTAATATGCGTGTATAATTTTTTCCCCAATGTGAAAGGACATTTTAGAATTTATGATCAAAAGTAACCACATTTGTTACTTTAGAAATGACTTGTTCTAGTCTTAATTATATTTGTTGCATAATTTCCTCTTTACCTTGGAAGATCTTTCTATTAAGTTCCTTCCACACTTCACATATTACAATTGATGGGGATACAAACCATATACTTGAATAGACTGATCTGTAATGGTCTAAATTCTATCCTTGGAATAGTTCTCTAACCATGTGAGGTAGTGGTGTATGCCAATTTAGCTTATTAAGAAGAAACTTCCTATATCTTGTTGAATAGTCACATTGTAGCAACATATGATTTGATGTTTCTTCCACCTCTTTGCAAAATGGACATCTGAACGGTCCATCATAACCAAATTTCCTTAGTCTTTCTCCCGACAAAACTCTTCCCTTCAAAGAAATCGAAGAAAAAGTGCCCACCTTAGGAATATAGTCTTTACTCCAACATAAGCTTGAAAGGCCACCCCTCCTCTTCCATCTAATTTTCCAACAGTTTGTATCCTATTTTGATAGAATAATTTTCATTTTTTTTTGCACACCATATGATTTCATCCCTACCCCTTGGCATCACCACTTTCCTGTTTCCCAAAATTCTTCAAAATGCATTTTCTTGGTCACTGGTTAAGTCCAACCCCTGAGGGTCTTTCCATCTCCATCTGTCAACGTCGACTTCATAAATCCTGTCCACATAGTTGCACACCTTCCTTCCTCATCGGGCTTGCTTGATTTGTTTTACCTCCCCTAAAGTTAGTTCTTCTTCCACAAATTTATATCATTCCCAAGAGTCATGCCAAAATTCTACTTTAGTTCCATTGCCTAATTTCCATGTGATGTGATGACAAATAATTGATTTGCATGATATAATAAAGGTCTATATTGCAGACCCTTTCAAAGGATTTTGGATTTTTAACATGCATTCATTATCTTGAGAATCAAGTTATTTGTTTTTGAAGATGTTGACCCACTTCTAAATTGTATTTGTAAACATACTCGATACCAATTTTGCTCCCATGAATTCATTTAATATATTCCAATTTCTAATTTCAGCTCCCCCCTCCATTTTGGGCTTGCATACCTTATCCTATACCATTAGAGGTATCTTATCTTAGTCTTTTGTGTTGTTCCAAAAACATTTCCTCATCTTAATTTTTCAGACACATCATGGAAAGAATGGGAATGACAAAGATAATAGACTTGAGCATGAGTAATCTTCCAGCTATTGATAACCATTTGATTTTCCTTCCTTCAATCTTCCCCATACAACAATCAATTAATTTGTTCCATAAGGAAGCTCCACTTGCTCCCAAAAATAGAGTACCTAAAAAATTTTCTTGGAAGTTTCCCTGATTTAATCTTGAAGATTTTGGAAATTTCCTTCTATTTGGCCAAATCAGTATTTAAGAAGAAAACTTTTAATTTGTGCCAATTTAATTTTTGTCTCGATGCAATGCAATAATTGCCTAAATTTTTCATAATATGTCTTGCCTCTTTGAGCACAACTTCTCCAAATAACATTGTGTTATGAACAAATTTTTGATGCGTGACTGCATCCAAACCAGGAGCAACCTTTACTCCCCTCAATTTCCCTTTTTCTCTTCTTTTGAAAATTGTTCTACCCAACGCTTCTGCCATTATTATAAATAGAAAAGGTGATAATGGATCTCCTTGATGCAAGCCTCTAGTAGACTGAAAAAAGTTGTGTGGGGGGCTTCCATTTACAAGAATTGAAAATCTAGGAGTTGAAATACAAATTTTAACCCATTTGATCCATTGTTCACCAAACCCAAATTTATTTAGTACACTTAAGTAAAAAATTCATATCCACTTGGTCTTATGCTTTTCTAATGCCCAATTTAATTATAATTCTCTGCACTCTTTCTTTCTTGATTGTATGAATGGCTTCATGAGAAAGAAAGATACCTTCCACAATTGATCTTTGTGGAATGAATCCACTTTGTTCCTCTGATATTACATACTTTAAAATTGATTTTATCCTTTGACTCATGATTTTGGCAATGACTTTGTAAACTGTGTTGCACAAAGATATTGACCTATAATCATCACATGTCTAAATGTTAGAGCAATTAGAGTATTATCCAGATCCCTAGCCATATAAGACTCTGCCCTCTATTCCTCCACCATCTCCAACAACTCAAGTGACAAAACTTCCCAAAAATTATTGTAAAAGAAATCCATGAACCCATCAATCCTTGGGGCTTTATCCCCTTCCATTGAAAAAACTGCAACTTTAACTTCTTCAAGATGGATGGGTTGTTGCAAGAATTCATTATGCTGGTCTAATATTATTTTGAGAATGACCTCAATAAACTCATCTCTAATGTGCATTTCTCAACATTCAACCTGCAAAAGAAACCCTTTAAAATGTCTTACTACTTCATCATTGATTTCCTCCATATGAACAACAGTGTCACTCCATTCCTATTTTGGATGCTTGAAATGCAATTTTTGATTTTCCTAGCTTTGACTGAGTTGTGATTTTTTTTGTGTTTCGGTCTCCCTCTTTCAAATAGCATTCCCTAGATTTTTGTTGCCAAAAGGCTTCTTCTCTTGCCAGTACTTTATAATATTTGTTGTTTAAATCCTAAGCTCCCTTATGAAATATTCATCATCTATTCTTTGATAAGTGAGTATATTATGTAAAATCTCTAACTGTTCTTCCAATTTTTCTTTTTCCTCAAAAATGTTCTTGAAATGTAATTTGTTCCATTCTTTTACTTTGGTTTTGATAAATTGCAACTTCTTTGCAAACCTGAAGCCTTTTTTACCCTCCGTAAATGGTGCTTCCTTCTACCATTATGAGACAAGCATGCCTAATTGTGGGTCTCGAAGCCATATCTTTTGAAATTTGAAAGGGCTTCAAGGTACCACATCATTTTGAAATAGAAGTGTCACTAGGTAGTGATTTGAACCCATGAAAGGGATGATTGCAGATTAAAAAACAAGAGGCATATCAATCCATCTTCCTCCCACAAAAATTCTATCAAAACTTTTTGCAATATGATCTTTTCCTCTCCTTTTGTTTATCCACATAAAGGAATTATTTTTTGGAGTGACTTCCATAAGTCCATTGTTAACGACAAACCTCTAAAATTTTTTTTGCATAGCCCCCATGTTAAGGAATATAGATCATTGATAGAGAAAAACAATAGTCTTTAATCTCAATGTATATCTGATATTTACTTTCAGATTTTTATCACGGTCTTCAGATATTCTTTCTTAAAGATAATCTCAGATTTGATCTGAGAATACAATAGGAATAATGATATATAGTAAGGACAAACTTTCATGGTGATCATTGATATGTATATTTGATTCAATCAAATAATAACTAATGAATAGAATGATTATCAATTGCCGCTGTATCATATGATTGCCACGGTTATTGATTATATCCACAACAAGCATCAATATCATTGGTCATGTACGTTGGTGAAGGGTTATGTCTACGTAGGGGCATGACCGCTAAGTGGCTTTATGCCACATAGGGTCATGACCCTATGTAACCATAACATTTCATCACATATAAGATATGCATCGATATGTTTATCATGCTTGTTACCATCATGCTAAACAATAACTATTCAACGACGATAGTAATATCGAACGTGTCTTTGATGGTCATCAGATAACACAATAGTCATTGATCTGTCATAAGGTAGTCAACAATCTTTCATTCAATAATATATGTATGTGATTAATTGAAATTATATATATATATATATATATATATATATATATATATATCTGTGTGTGTGTGTGTGTGTGTGTGTGTGTGTGTGTGTGTGTGTGTGTGTGTGTGTGTGTATTAGTCTACTTATAATATATTGCTTTCTTCAATCCAAATGAGGCTACATCTTTAACAGTCCCTCTTAGAAAAAAGAGGATTGAATTTCATAATTATGTTTAAGGAACAACATTCATTCTTTGATGGTCATTGGATAATACAATAGTCATTGATCTTTTGTAAGGCAGTCAACAATCTTTCATTCAATATATATATGTATGTGATTAATTGAAATGATATATATATATGTGTGTGTGTGTGTGTGTGTGTGTGTGTGTGTGTGTGTGTGTGTGTGTGTGTGTGTGTGTGTGTGTGTGTGTGTGTATTGGTTTACTTATAATATATTGCTTTCTTCAATCCGAATGAGGCTACATCTTTAACAGTCCCTCTTACAAAAAAGAGGATTGAATTTCATAATTACGTTTAAGGAACAACATTCATTTGGCATGAGCCTATACATTCACTCAGTAATGCTTACCAATGAAATACTTTATATCTCAGGGAGATATGGATTATCTGATCTCCAACACTCTAGGACAACAACTACATGAAGTCTATCAGATAACAACCTTGATCCTAGTAACAATTGTAAGATTATCATTATCACAGGTATTATGTTCCTCAATATATTAATTTTTGTCATTATCACAGGAGCGATAATATCATGACATCCAACACAATCCAGGATAGCAAATTAATGTAGTCAATCATGATATGATTGTTATCATAATCTCCGACATATTTCGGAACAATAATTAATGACAATAAATTTGTTGAAACTTAGTAGCTTTGGTAAGATAGATGATTGAATGAGAGACTTCATTTATCTCTCATTCAATCATCTACCTTATCGATATAACTACAATCTAAAAGTAGACATCAAGATTAAATAAATGAACTTGTTATAATCATCTTATATGCATAATCGATCATACTATAATCATATTACTCATGTTGTGATTGTAAAAAGATCAGACCAGATTTATGATAACTATCATAGCTATCATATGATAGCATCGATTGATGATATCATATGATAACTATAATAGTTATCATCCTAATCTCACATTATACCGATCGGTTATTTGATGATTATATTATTTGACATAACCCGATTGTTTATCGGGTGATTATATTACTTTACGTGAACCGATTGTTAATCGGTTAGTTATACTATTTGACGTGACCCAATTGGTAATCGGTTTAATATGTTAAATGACGTGATCGATAGTTATCGATATAACACTTAAGTGAAGCGATGCCTATGCACCGATCAAGACATGTCTCGATCGGGCATATCAAAAGACATGACTGGTCAAGGCATGCCTTGATCGATGGGCATTGTCTATAAGTATATGTCAATGAAATGCTGTAGAGGCATATAAAATAATTAATGTTAGCTTCAACAACCTATGACATAAGAAGCAACAAAAAATATCAGTAAAAGAATAACAATATTATACAATTCAAACTTGAACATAAATTTGAATATCATTTACATGGTATCAGAGCCACGGTGATCGAACTTGAGGCATTCAAATTTGAGAAGTTCAAACCAAAGATATAAACATCATATTTCCCATGGATAATGCTATCAAATTTGAGGACAAACTTAAAGGAGGCGACAATTTCTCAGCATGGAAGTTCAGAATTAAAATGATTATAAAAGAAAATAAAGTTGAATCATTTGTAAGAGTTGAATATAAAGAACCAAAGAATGAACCTGACAAATCGACATGGATTGAGGGAAATGAAAAGGCCATGAAGATCATAGTCGATGGAGTGAGAAATCACATCATGCCAATAATAACAAAGCATGAGACTTCCTACCATATGTTCAAAGCACTCGAAAGTGCATTTGAGATAAACAATGCAAGTGGAACCTTGGCTCTAAAAAGAGAAATAAATCATATAAGTATGAACAAAGGAGAGTCAATCAATGCATACTTTATGCAAATATCAGCCCTAAGGGATGAAGTGGAAACACTTGGATATGAGATCCAGAGCAAAGAGCTAATGCCCATTGCTCTAGATGGGTTGCCTAGTACATGGGAAACATTCATCCAAGGCATTAGTGCAAGAGCTAAATATCCTAAATTTGATAGGCTAAGAGCAATGTATTCAAGAGGAGTCAAGGCTAAATAAGAAGGGGATCAAACAAAAGAAAATAGTTGAAGATATCCATGTTCTAAATACCAACTCCAACAAGAAAAACTAGAAGAAACATTTCAAGAAGAGAAAGAATCGACATGAGAAAAGGTCATCTAAAAGAGACAACTCTCGCATTCATTGCTTTAGGTGTGATCAATATGGACACTATGCAACAAGATGTTTGGATAGAATCAAACAACAAGCTACAATTGCAAAAGTTAAAAGGGAAGAATATGACTCCGAGAAGCATGTATTCTACTCTGCCCTCTCCAGTCAAGTATCCAATAAATCTAACACCTGGATCATTGACAGTGGGTCTTCAAGACACATCACTGGGTATAGAGAATTATTGGATTCCATGTTAGAAGAAACTAATGAGGAAGTAACCATTGGTGATGACTCTGCACATCCAGTGAAAGGTGTTGGTACTTGCACAATTAAGCCAAAGACAAACATGTCTCTTCAACTCATTGGAGTTCTATTTGTTCTTGGCATCAAGAGGAACTTAATCTTCATATCTGCACTTGAAGATGATGGGTACATAATAACATTCATGAATGGTAAAGTCCTAGTATGGCCACAAAACTCTTCCATCAAGAAGGCTACAACCCTAGGACATAGAAAAGGCTATTTATACGAGGTATGTACTGAATCTAACCTAGCCCTACTTCATGAGATTACAGATTCAAATGAAATTTGACATACAAGATTAGGTCATTTAAACTTTCGTGCTTTATGTTCAATGGAAAAATTAGTAATTGGTTTGCCTAAGTTAAAACAATACCATTCTGGTACATGTAAGGGGTGTGCCCTAGGCAAAAATACTAAGAGTTCCTTTCAGAATAGTTCTAGGAAAACAAGCAATATTTTAGAACTAGTTCACTCTGACCAATGTGGGCCAATGTCTGTACCATCATTAGGGGGGTTCCTTTACTATGTAATATTCATTGATGACTTCTCTAGGAAGACCTGGATCTATTCTCTTAAACGTAAAGAATCTGAAGAGATTCTTAAGAGATTTAAGGAATTCAAATCTCTCTCTGAAAACTCTTTCGGGAGGAAAATAAAAACCTTAAGGACTGATAATGGGAGGGAATACACCTCAGACATTTTTAGGGAATTTTGTAAAGATGCTGGGATTAAGAGGGAGTTCACTGTCCCTTACAACCCCCAACAAAATGGGATTGCTGAGAGGAAAAATAGAACCATTGTAGAGGAAACCAAAGCCATGCTTCTTGATCAAAACTTAGAAACTCATCTTTGGGCAGAAGCCTCCAACACTACTGTATACATACAAAATAGATGCCCTCACTCCCAGATTGAAGATAAAACTCCTGAAGAAGTTTTCACAGGTATAAAACCTGATATCACTCACTTTAGGATATTTGGATTCCTTGTCTACTTTCATATACCTAAATAGAAAAGAACAAAACTAGAACCCTCTCAAAGAAAAAGAATCTTTGTCGGATATAGTGAAACCTCTAAAGCCTACAAAATATTTGTGCCTGGACATAGAAATATTGAACTTAGTAGAGATGTAATATTTGAAAAAGACATAGCCTTCAAAAGAGCCAAATACTCTATTGAGTCAGAAATCTATTTTCCATCTTCAAACATAGAAGAGGATTCCACTCTTGAGATTCAGAGGGAGTGCTCAAAAGAAAATGAAGAACAAATTCCTCCCCAAGAAATCACTAAGAAAAGACCTATGTGGGTTCACAAAACAATGGAAGATGCAAGAGATTTTGCAGCTCCTTCAGGGACTTTTAGAGAAAGTAAGAGGCCCTGAAGATTCACTAGCTAGGTAGCCCTAATGAATGATCTCTTTAAATAAAAACCTTTTAGTGTACTAGAATCTCTTAAACATCAAGTTTGGAAAGATGCGATGTCGAAAGAATATAAATCCATCCTCAACAATGATGTATGGGAAATTGTTCCTAGGCCAAAAGGGAAATCTGTTATCTCATCCAAGTGGCTATTCAAAATCAAATATGCTGCAGATGGTAGCATAGAGAAACATAAAGCCAGATTTGTTGCCTGGGGGTTCTCACAGAAAGAAGGAATAGACTATGATGAGACATTTACTCTAGTTGCTAGATACACCTCTATCAGAACAGTACTGGCCATTGCAACAACCAAAGGTTCAAAAGTCCATCAAATGGATGTGAAAACTGCTTTCTTGAATGGTGAAATTGAGGAGGAAGTCTACTTAGAACAACCAGAAGGGTTTGAGATCCACAATATAGAGACACATGTGTGTAGATTAAAGAAAGCTCTATATGGTCTAAAACAGGCTCCCAGGGCCTGGTATGAAAGAATTGACAGCTATCTGCTGGGATTGGGATTCTCAAAGAATGATGCAGATCCAAAAATTTACTTCAAGAAAGTTAAAAGTGACATGCTGATATTGATCTTATATGTTGATGATCTTTTGATTACACGAGAAAATCACCTTATTGGTCAATGTAAAAAAGACCTTGAAAAGGAGTTTGATATGAAGGATTTAGGCCTTCTACATTACTTCCTTGGACTAGAAGTTTGGCAAAACTCTAACAACATTATACTTAATCAAGGAAAATACACCTTAGACATATTGAAGAGATTTGGTATGATGAACTGCAGACCCATGACTTCTGCCATGGAAACTAATCTTCACAAACTGAAGGAGGCAACAACAGATTCCCCATTGGTAGATCCTATGCTCTACAAACAGATGATTGGATCATTAATGTACCTGGTCAATACTAGACAAGATATCTATTATCTAGTAAATACCTTAAGTCAATTCATGTGTGAACCTAAGGAGATTCATCTTATGACAGTAAAACATATAATGAGATACCTTCAAGGCACTCTTAACTATGGACTCAAGTATGAGAATATTGATTTGAATCTTCATGGGTTCACTGATTCAGATTGGGCTGGAAGTGTGACTGACAGGAAAAGTACCTCAGGGTACTGCTTTAGCTTGGGTTCAGCCATGATATCTTGGATTAGCAGGAAACAGTCTTCAGTAGCTCAGAGCTCTACAAAGGCCAAATATATCGCAGCTTCCATGGTTGCACGAGAAGCTGTATGGCTATGGAAGCTACTTGTGGGATTATTCGAAGAACCAATGAAGCCTACTACAATTCATTGTGACAATCAGAGTTGTATAAAACTCTCTATGAACCTTGTATTTCATGATAGATCCAAACATATTGAGATCCCTTATCACTATGTGAGAGATATGGTGAATAGGAATGTGATTCAGTTGCAGTATATCAGTACAGGAGACAAGACATCAGACATACTGACCAAACCTCTAGCCAGAGTGAAAGTTGAACACTTCAGAAAAGGTCTTGGTATGATTGAGTTATAATCAGTTTTGTAATCTATACTAATATATGAGATATTTAATGTGTAAACTTTTTTGTCGTGTTATGACTTTATGGGCTTCACCCCCTGTGTACATTTCTAAAAGGTGACGATCTTTTAGACTATGAACACTTGTATTAAATATTATGAGGTGATGATCTTGTAATGTTGATATCATGTTGAATTGATATCACTCTGACTCATGGATGTGCCATGATATGTTATGGTAGGAATTATGTGACGTAATGTCAGTGCACATACCATAACCTGGATATAAGGGAATTCAACATTCTCAAGTATTTTATATCCAAGGTATCGCGTGTTATAGGATACTGATATCACGTGTTATGTGATATATATCATGAGATGATGTGATATATTCCTGTGTTACTCATTACGTGATGCATCATGTCACAGGCACATGTGATATGATCCTTTGTATTACGAAGTCGTGTAATACATTTTATTATGAGAAATATGATGCTTATTTTTACATAGGTCTCCAGTTATCTTCCCTAGCTAAGAGGGAGTGTTGAAACTTAGTAGCTTCCGTAAGATAAATGATTGAATGAGAGACTTCATTTATCTCTCATTCAATCATCTACCTTATCGATATAACTACAATCTAAAAGTAGACCTCATGATTAAATAAATGAACTTGTTATAATCATCTTATATGCATAATCGATCATACATATTACTCATGCTGTGATTGTAATAAGATCAGACCAGATTTATGATAACTATCATAGCTATCATATGATAGCATCGATTTATGATATCATATGATAACTATAATATTTATCATCCTAATCTCACATTATACCGATCGGTTATCTGATGATTATATTATTTGACATAACCCGATTGTTTATCAGATGATTATATTACTTGATGTAAACTGATTGTTAATTGGTTTAATATGTTAAATGACGTGATCGATAGTTATCGGTATAACACTTAAGTGAAGCGGTGCCTATGCATCGATCAAGACATGTCTTGATCGGGCATGTCAAAAGACATGATCGGTCAAGGCATGCCTTGATCGGTGGGCATTGTCTATAAGTATATGTCAATGAAATGCTGTAGAGGCATATAAAATAATTAATGTTATCTTCAGCAACCTGTGATATAAGAAGCAACATAAAATATCAGTAAAAGAATAACAATATTATACAACTTTAGACTTGAACATAAATTTGAATATCATTTACAAAATCAATAACTCAAATATAACTAATTCAGTATCAAGATTTTCGGCACATTCCAGGACAACAACTTAATGTAGTCAATCTTGATAACAGATCAGGCTATTGGTGAGGTCGTCTCCTTACAAAAGCGATCTTACACATCCATCACATGAAAGATCATCACCTTTCATGACATAACACACAAATGCAATATTGCATCCAAAACATTCATGAATATATAAAATTACATATGACTGAGATTCAATATCAGAAATTTCAATTACAATTTAGTCATACCAAGTTTACCTCAATATCTTTACTTTCCATTTTTGTTTCTTGAAGCATTATGATATCTAGACGCATTCGATCAAGGCATCTCTTGATCAACTGCCTCTTGTTAGCAACATTGCTACCCCTGACATTGCACATTTGGACCTTCATGTGTCTTTGGGAAGGGACCCATGAACGTTTTTGCTTAGCCCTTTAGCACATCCTACAAGCTCTAATCTCTCTATGTTGGTCTTCATTCCCCATGCCTTTTTTTTAACCAATTCTACACTTATTGGAAGCTGATGTCGTTTGGCTGATGGTTCTCTTTTCTAAGATGAGTTCTTCTCCTTCCTCCATCGAATCCTCATCATCCCCTGAAAGGTTTACCTCTTAATCCTTTTCTTTCTCTTCTTGAAAATGTTCATCTTATGAGTCAACCTAGGCTTGTTTGTCCATGACATTTTTCGATGGGGATTCATAAATGTCAATAAAAAGTGTTTCCTGCTGCAAGCCCTCATCTTGTCCCAAATCCCTCCTGGGCTCAAATTCCCTTTCACAAGTTGGGCCAGTTCTCCCCACGACATAGATAGATTTATCAACATTATCCAAGGCTCTCTCCACCAAATTGACTACTTCCTCATTGAGATTTTCCCTATCCTCACTTCCTTTAGGGTTTACCAGCTTGTTGTTTTTATTAGAGAGCCTTTTTGCCACTTTCCATGTCTCTTTATTCACCCTCAATTGTTGTGTAGTATTAATCTTAGTTGATAAAAGAAAGCTTGCCATCAAGCTGTCTTTTTTGAATTTGAGTAACTCTCTTCTTATTGAACACAGATGGTCATGCATTTCTAGTATTTCTCCCTCTCTAATATTATTCCCCATTTGTTCCAAACTCATGCTATTTACTAGTGAGGGCAGGGCATGTTAATTATCTTGTAGTTCTGAGCATACATTTAGTTTATTCACTAATTCCTTTGATTCTTTATCCTTCACTTTCTTGAAAACCATGTAATCTTCCTCCAAATGACCAACAACTTTACATTGTTTGAAATGCTCAACTATCTCTTCAAACTCTATTTGCTGCCACCAAGTGCGAATGTTGGTTCAAATTTTGACCACTTTTGACACTCATAGAAAAGGTTTCTAATTGCTATAGATTCTAGCTTACATGCTAAAATCGTTGTTTTCGATAGCTTCATCAGCCTTGATAAAGCTACCAAATTTGTTGCCAATGGTTCGATGGGTTTCTAAATCCTAGTATTATTTGGGCAAATTATATATTATTATCCATACAAGAGTTTTATCAATATTAGTCTTAAATGGGTTGAAGTTTGGTTCCCAGTCTTTAACATAGAACCCTACCCCTCCCATAAAAAGAGCTATTGTTTAATAGCCATGTTTTGATCCAAGCATCATCTCCTGAACTACTAAATAGAAACCATTTGGCATTGTTTTTAGATCACATCTATAATCCCAAGTGCCTTCGCACCACTTCTTGACATGACTATAAGTTGGCCATTCCCCAACCCATTTCATGAAGAAGACAGTTTCCTTGAGCTTGTTCACACTCTTATTCCAGGTTGGTGAATCTAGAAAGCAAGTAATAGCTCTATTGTTAGTAGTTTGAATACATAACTTCCTATTACCCTCTTTCTCCTTTATCTCTTTTGGGTGCCACTCCTTTTCAAAAATATTTTTGCTCTCTCCTCTCTAACTGCCTGAAAGCCTATGAACCTCTCTTTGGACTAGAATAGTCTTTGATTGTTGCCTGGGGTTCTCCCATCTGTATGCCCTACCTTTTGAAAAATACATACTCTATTTTACGATGCTTCAGATCCTCCCAAACCCAAGAGGGTGGTTTCCATTATGTGAATCTTATTCCCTACCTTCATCTATTTGAAACATCTTGTAGCTGCATCCTACGATGCCACTTAGGTTGTAGACGCAACCTTCGTTGCAACATTGTAAACTATGATCGAATATGTGTTGAATATATTGGATAATACCAAAAAAAAGACTCCTTTGAGTGTTTATTTAACATTAAAATATATATTTACATAAAATAGTAAATAATTGAAAATAAAAATAATTTTATTTTAAAATTTAATTATTTATTATTTTAATCAAATGTGTATCGTATAATCACCAACTTTAATTGTATAAATTTTTATTGTCCATTTAATGAAAACCAAGTATGACATAGTATTGTTTATCAAATGTCATCTCAAATCTGTACATTTTTTTTTGTTGTTGATAAAAGTGGATAAAACCACTGAATTATATTAATAAAATTGTTTCTTACATGGTGTCTAGTTCAAAGAGCACTGAAGGCAAATAACCAGTAAGAAAACCTTTCAGTATTGCTCAAATAACACAAGCCTATCTACCCATTACAAGAAGCCCATGGGCCCAATCCACCCAAAAACCTTTCCCAATTACATAACAAGCCTCATTAAATATAAAGGAAGCTACCAGAAGAGGCATACAAGAGAAAACTGTGAAAGTGAAACACCAAGCAAAAGTGCACCCGTCAAACAACCAGAATAAGCATCAAAGCTGGGCCACCCCTGTCTAAGAAGCACAACTCTCCAAACCACTGATTAGTATGATACCAATAACCATAAGAGAAAGTATTATAAGAGATCCTGCCAAGACAAATATTGTGAGCAAACATAATAGAATCCAAATAAGGAGAAGGGGAGGATGCTGAAGACCTTGAGGAACCAGAATAAGACCAAGCCATAGGATATCCCACAACAACAACCAAAAAAAGAGCTGAAGGATGAGAAACCATCTCATATACCAAACAATCTGCATGTTCCAATTTCTCAAAGACAACCACCATCCTCCAAATCTAACAAAAAATTTCCAAATAAAACAGAGCATCTTACCCAATGAATAACGACACCAAAGAAGGAATAAACATAATAGAACTATCAACCAAACCTAGATATAAACCAAACAAGCAGAGGGATCATTATGGAAACAACCAAAACCAAACACGAAGCCTCATCGAATAGCCACTACCATACCTTGATAAGAAAGCAATGTGCAAGAGGAGTTAGCAAACCATGATGAGCATACGCTTAAACATGATAGGAAGAAACAAAGATGGCAAAAGGAAGATAACCAAACAATGATGAGCAAAAGCCAGTATACAAAAAATCATCCCTCACTAATTGCCAAATTGAAAACAATCAGATGAGGACTCTGCCATCTCATCATTACACTACGTGCAAGTGAACAAAAATTTGAAAGGTAAGCCGAGCAATGATACCCAAGCCTTCCAAACTCTTTAACATGATTACTAATGAAACCACCAACCTAGAATCAGTATAATGATAAAAATATGAACCACCAACCTGCAAGAACTTGTAATGATAAAAATATGCCCAGTCAGAGCAACAGTCACACAAAAATGAGCACAAATTAAAAGTCCCAGACAATGAGTGATTTGAGCCCAAATACTCATGCAACCACCATACTCACAAAGACATCAATCCCGCATAGGGTCAATTTCCTCCCAACCTACCAAATAATGATAGATCAAACACAAAGCCAATTCAAACAAGAAGGATACAAGTCAAACAAAAGTAACCTCAACATCCTCCTTGCTCCATGAGGAGATACTTACCGAATATTCCAACAACAAAGATGTTTCCATAAGGCAAGACAACACCCTCCTTGCTATCATATGCAAAAGAAAAACCACACCCAACAAGGAGTATGATGAAGGCTACAAATCATGACCAAACACCCTTTAAAGAAGAATACTAATGCAAGAAGCAGGGATGTCCCAAGGATGAACCTCTAAGTACTCAACACTTCAACAACAACCCTATTGGCCAAGTAATCAACAATAACATTTATCTCCCTATAAAAGTGTGAGATAGTAAAGGTAGAAAAACACTTCAACTGTGCAAGAATACACTCTAACAAAAACTGTAGATGCCAGGAAACAAATTTCTTAGCAGAGACCGATTGAAAGACCAACATTGAGTCCCCTTCAATACCAATATCTTTAATGTCCAAAGAGATGGCAAGATCAAGACCAAAAGATAACGCCTAAAATTCTGCAACATTATTAGAGCCTACACCAATATATTTCCGTACAACTTTAACAATCTTAGAATTATGATCAAAGATGACCACCCCAATTCCTGATTTCCATGGATTACCCTTAGTAGCCCCATCAAAATTTAACTTGAAGGAGAATTGGGGGGGAGGCATCCATTTAGCCATCCTACGTTTGACAAGTGAAGACAATCCAACTGTTAAAGCCCCATGGGAAGGAATAACATGAAGTGAACACCATTTCCATGTTACCCAATTATCCCAATGAGAAAAGGACCTCAGATGTTCCAAATTTTTGAAGATTTAAGAAAGAACCACCTAAAAAATGGAGGATAGGATTTTGTCAAGAACTTCTTCTAATGAAGCTGATTTATGCTTAAAAATCCTAGAGTTCCTCTCCAACTAGATGTTCCAAACAACAATAGAAGGTGCCACTATCCAAAGAGAGGAGTAAAAAGAGGATGAATACAACAAAGGCCAAGCCATGAAATGCGATAATAAATTAGGACTAGTAGTAGAAGACCAACCAAGCATTCAAAACAACCAGTACCAACAATCCTGAGCAAACAGACAAAGCAAGAACACATGACCCATGGTTTCCATACAATATCCACAAAATACACAAGGGAAAACCGCAGTAATCCCAAGCCTATCCAATCTCATCCCTATGAGAACTCTATCCTGAACTACCAACCAAGAAAAAGACTCGGCTTTAGGAAGACAAGCCGAATGCCAGAAAATCTTAGTAGGCCAAGAGGAGGAAGAAGAGGACTGAGACAAAGATTTATACCCCTCCTTTACTGAGTAAGAGCCTGAGGCACTCCTAGTCCACACCAAGATATCCTCTTTATCTTGAAACACAAGAGATCTTTTCTAGAGCTCCGCCTCAAAAGAAACTCTGAGATCATTATCAATGGGCAGAAAAGCAATAGCCTTCCATCTAGCTACTAGGTAAGGACCTAAATAATCAATGTCAACATAATCTGCAACAAAAAATCCCCGAAGACCCGAAAAAATATCAGACAAAGGAGACCAGTCCCGAATGGAAGATAATGCAGGGTGACCATTCCAAACTTCATCCCAAAACTGGGCCTTCTTCCCATTATGGACAACCCAAGAAAGGTGTGGAAGGATAACCGATCTACAACTAACTAGAAAGTTCCAAAAAGATGATCCTTTCAGAAGAGATGAGGCTGTGAAAATCCTTTCTCTAGGCCCCCCCCTTAAGTACTTAGCAAACACAATGGAAGCCCATTTATTTAATGGGTCCGAGTATAGTTTCCAAACAAGTTTAGCCCCCAATGCTTTATTGTGGGATACTAAATCTTGGATACCCACTCCTCCCAACTCTTTAGGATGACAAACTTTATCCCATGCTAGAAGGGGAAGCTTCTTCTTGCCCCCAATGTTATTATTCCAAAGAAAGCACCTTAAGGTCCTGGACAACTTTGGGGGGAGTATTCAAAATAGACATCAAGTATGTAGGAATGGCATTGAGAACTGATATAATTAAAAGAATCTTACCAGCCAATGTGAGCCATTTATGATTCCAGGAAGAAATTCTAGAAGATATCACATGAACCACTTTATCCCAAAAGGAAGCCTTGTCTGAGCCAACAAAAAAAGGAATGCCTAAGTACTTACAAGGGAAGGCACCCACTTGGAAGCCCTAGAATTGAGTGAGTCTATCCTTAACCAAGGGGGACACATTCAAAAAGAAAACCTTAGATTTCAACTCATTAACTTTCTGACCAGAAAAAGAAGAGTAATTAGTAATAATCATCTTGATAACTTTGGCCTCTGTCAAGGAGGCAGAGCCAAACAAAAGGGTATCATTTGCAAAAAGACAATGGGATTGCGAAGAAGGATACCCATCTATTTTAATGCCACTCCACTGACCAGATGCTCTAGTATCAGAAATGGCCCTACTTAAAGCCTCCGCCAAAAGTATAAACAAAAAAGGAGAAAGAGGATCCCCTTGCCTAACCCCCCAAGAGGAAGAAAAAAACCCTGAAGGGGAGCCATTGATCAAAACTGAGAAATGAGCATAAGATATGCAAGAAAATACCCATTTAACCCAACTACGCGTAAAACCAAAGTGATCCAAAACAAAAAGGAGGGATTGCCAGTTAACTCGATCATAAGTTTTAAGCATATCAAGTTTAAGAATCATAGCCGGAGTCCTCTCTCATGAAATGGAGTGCAGAATCTCATGAGCTACAATCACACCCTCTAAGGTTTCCCTACCAGACACAAAGCCACCTTGATCAATGGAAGCTATCTTGGGAAGGAGCCTGGCCAACCTAACCGAGATTGCCTTGGTAATAATCTTATATAAAGTATTACAAAGGGAAATAGGAAGAAAATAATACAAGGAGCTAGGGTTATCCACTTTCAGAATAATGGCAATAAGAATAGTATTGAGTTCTTTCAAGATTGTTCTATTCCTCCTAGATTCTTCCAAGGCTAGCAGGACATCATTCCCCACAAAGTTCCAACACTTTTGGAAAAATAAAATCATGAATCCATCCGAACCCGAAGCGTTTTCTGAATACATGGAAAAGACCACATCTCTTAGCTCATCCAAAGAAAAGGGGGCCATAAGCATCCTATTATCCTCCTAACTAACAAGAGGGGGACCGAATTAACAAAAGTATTATCTAAGGAAACAGGCTCAACGGAGAGTGATACTTAAAAAAGCTAACTGCTTCAGAAGCAATAGCATCCTCATTTGACAAACTCCTCCCATTAGGATAAATAATACAAGATATTCTATTACGTTGCCTCCTAAGCTTAGTTGAAGAATGAAAGAATTTGGTATTCCTATCATCCTCTAATAACCAAAGATCCCTATATTTCTGCCTCCAATAAGATTCTTCCCTTGCCAAAACTTCTTCCAATTGGGCTTTCAATAATTTAATCCTATCAAAGGCCAAAGGTGTCATACCTGAGATGAGAATAGTCTTGTTAACCTATTCAATTTCTTCCTAAATCCTAGCCTTTTCCCCAAAAATATTCTTGAAATGTAAAGAATTCCAAACTCTAATCTTATTTTTTAAATAAGCCAATTTCTTAACTATCTAATACATCCTTGATCCATAAACATGTGGAGCAGACAACCATCATTGTTTTAACAAAGGCAAAAAAGATTGGTCCCTAAACCACATTGGTTCAAATTTGAAAGGAAGCTTCCTAGGAGCCCCATCCTCAAGTATAGAAAACATTATAGGAAAGTGATTTGACCCAGTGAAAGGGAGGACTGAGGAAACAAAATCCTGACCATAATTATACCAGTTTTTCAGATACCAAAAACCGGTCCAATCTTTCAGCAATTTGACAAAAATCTTTTCGCATATTGGTCCATGTGAAAGGACCATTGTGAGGTTTACAATCAACTAAATTCAAATTATTGATAAAGTGGCAAAAATCTATAATACTATGCTTATTAGGAATGATCCCCCCAGCCTTCTCTTCTCGAGAAGAAATAGAATTAAAGTCACTCCCAAAATCAAGAAGGCATCAAACAAAGGAGAAGCAATCAAGGCTAAACTCTCCCAAAGTTTCTTTTTTTCCATCACTTCGACAAGACCATATGCATTAAAAAGCCAAAATTTAGTATCTGGTAACCTACTCTTAACTAGTCCAAGCATCCAATTGGATGAGGAGGCAACCAAAGAGAAATCCACACAAGAGTCTTTCCAAAGAAAAGCAAGTCCTCCTGAAGCCCCTAAAGAGGAAGAAGCACAAAATTTCCAAGATTTCCAGGAGGAGAATAAAAAATCTGCAGAAGATAAATTTAACTTAGTTTCTTGCACCATCACAATATCACACTTCATTATGTCCAATTGGGACTTAATCAAGCGTCTTTTGTTAGGGGTGTTTAAGCCCCTAACATTCCAAGATATAATCTTCATTAGCTCAGAGGGGAGGCATTGACTCCCCTCTTTTCACAATAAGAATTCTGAGAGACCTTTCCCTCAACAAACTCCTTTTAGAAGCCAAGGTTCTTGTAACCGGCGGACTAAAAGGCTTTTTGGACTGCTTCTTTTTGGAAGATTCCAAAGAAGAAAGAAGAGTTGATTGGATACCAGCATCAATTTCCAACTATGTCTTAACATGTTTAGGCTTCTGACCCCTCTTGACAGGAGTAGTAAAAGGAGAAGTGAGAGAGAGTGTGGACTGAATCAAGGGTAAACCATTGAAACCAAGAGGTGTAGGTTCAACAAGGGCCTTATCCTTGCCTTGATCCAAGCCCTTGATCCCAATGGAATCCGAAGGAACACCAAGAACTGAAGGAACCATTGCCCTTTCCAGATTAAGCAAATCAAAAGGGTTATTTATAGGGAAAGCAGATAAGTCATTATCCAACTTGCTTAAGTTAGCTAAAATCGAGGTTATTATTCTGTTAGCTAATTCAGAATTTAGAACAATGTTATTACTGCTAACAACATTTTGCACCTAAGCAATAAGTTGGTCATCTGGAGCAATAAGAGGATTATCAACCTCCTGAGGGGGCTCGTTGTTCTTCTTAACCAAACTAGTAGGACTAACAGACAAAGGAGTACCCTTAGCAACTGACTTATCTTTCTCCAAACCCCCAATTTTTGAAGGTAGATTACCAACATTAGACAAACAATTAACATTATCCACACATGTAAGCTTATCAAAGCACAAGAAAGGAGAAGGAACAGAGCAGTTAACTAAATGTGGATTAATCCCAGTTGAAACAGTTTTATCCAAAGGAGGAATAACATAAGCAATATGTGAATCCTTAATAGCAGTTTGCACCTTATTCCAAGAGAAAAATTCAAGATTTCTATCAACTGAAGAATCAAGGGTTCTTGAAGCAAATTTAATCTTCTTCATATCAAAAAACAAAGGTGAATCTATAACAACTGAAGTATGAACAAACTCCACTGAATCCCTAACAAGGCCTTGACGCCATATACCAGAAGAGGACCAGATATTGCAAGTTCTAGGAGGAGAAACATTCGCAACAACTAATACATAAATTTTGACCATAAAATAGCCATCCTCAAAAACAAAATGCGACAATAGAAACTTGCCAAAGGAATCCCCAATTTTCCTTAAGATATCAGATTCAACAAATTCAGAGGGCAACATAGGGAGTTTAAACTAGGAAGGGACCTGTTTAGTGGTAACCCAAGAGGGCTCAAAGAAGGGCTTCCAAGTTTGTACAAAAATCAAATTTTTACCCAACCATAAAAATGGAACTTCTAAAGCCTTATCCCTTGCTTCAACAGAATCAAACACAATAATGAAAGAACTTGCAGATAAAACTTGAAAGTACAATGTACCATACCAGTGCGAATGGATCTTACATTGTAGCTTTGAAAGAGGAATGGTGTCACCCCAAACCTGAATAATGACGGCCAGAGCTTGAAGATCACGAGCCTTCTTTCCCAAAGCAATATTAGAGACATCAATCAAGGGTACCAGAAGCCATACAAATTTCAACTTCAAGGAATTCTCAGGATTCAGCAAAGGGTGAACAACTTCCCCTGAAATTTCCTTCGGTGAAGGAACACTCGACATATGGTTTGCCCTAGTTTCCTTATTTACCATTCCCTGTCGTAACTTATTTTCAGCTTGGGAAGCCCTAACATTTGTAGCCTATGTGCCATATAGCCGAACACCAAGAGCCTTGGTTCCCATCTTTTGGCCCCAACCCCCAATCTGACGAAAAACCCCCGAAAATAACCAGAGGATGGGAAAGAACGAAAGTCACACCTGGAATTTTTAACCCAAGACAAACCCTCATTACCATCGCAAGCACCATGGTGAGGAAGACCAGAGGAAGTCATTTGTCGGACGACCATATCCACCCATTGCTCGCCTCAAAAAACCCATTGAGGCACATGATTTGTGTTAAGGCCAAATGGATCCTTAGGTGGAAGCGGATCCGCTACCGCTTCATCACCCCAACCAAACTTCAACATATTCTCCTGCATGGCGTGCTTTGAAACCCTAATCTCACTCTGCTCGCCATCTCTCATCATCCCAATCTGTACAATTATGTTGTGGGTGACATTAAATTTGAATGGTAGAAATGAGATGTGATAAGCAGGAGGTATTTTTCACAATGTATAAAATTATGATGTTTATTAGAATTTAATTGCGTGACTCTCAAGACAAAATCATGAGTAGTGGTTCTAACAATTATATCTCTAGTGAGTATGAATAATCTACTTAGTATTCACTGCCTCAAGATAATGCTCTCAATAAGCATGAATAGTGTTCATATCATTCACAACATCTAGATAATTCTCACAATGAGCAATCAAATAGTCCACATAATATTCATAACATCTAGAAAATTCTCACAACGAACATGAATAGTCTATTTAATATTCATTGTACCTAGATAATGTTCATAAAGAAAAAATATCTAAAACTTTCCCATAAATTACTTACCACACTTGACAAAAAGAGAAGAAGATATAATTACATTTATCTTACATAATTTTGATGCTTTGTATTATCTTTTACTTCTTTTTTCACACATTAGGAAAATAAGTTTCAAAAGAATGAACCCAATAAAGGCCATATTATACCTAGATTTTGTATATGAAATTATTGGAATTCAATTTTTGATATAAATGGTATGCTTGACTATTGTTAATTGATGTTTACTTCTAAACTAAAAAAAAACAATGTGTTTAAACTAGTTTGCTTTAGGTTTAATATAACATTACATTATTTCTTTTGCACATCAATTATGAGATGGTGTAAAAAGTGAGGATAAAAATATATTATATTTTAATGGAATGAGATTAATTAAGTATTGGGCCACAATTTAGGATCCAACACTATGGTAATTTAATTTTTTTAAAGTTTTTTTTTACAAAATAGAAATAAGTTTTAAGTTTACATTTTATTAAATTTTATGGAATTTCTCATGTACTACAAAGCCCATTATGAGGTTCATTATGATTTTTTTAAATTTTTTTTATGGAGATCTAAAATTAAAATAATTTTCTAAATATGCTCGGATTATAATGTCTAAGTAAAAAGTATCTAGATCTTCTAAATGAATTCAAGGTTTCAATTCCATCTAAAGTTATGTCTAATTAAACTTACTAAAACAATTTATTCAACTATTTAAGAATCTATTATGCGACAAGTTTTAATTTATCAAAGAATTTTCTTATCCAATAATTTTCTATTTATGGTGCTTACCCCTAGTTGAAGAATGTTAAGAAGTGAAAGCATTGCTAATCCATGTATGTATTACAGTTCATTTAATGGTTTGGTTTTTTTTGTTTTGTTTGTTTGTTTTTTTAAAAGTTTTTTTTTCTACTTTCTATACGTTCTTTTATTTTTCAATTTTTTTTTTAATATACCATCTTTGTATATGCTATTTTTAATTAGTTAGTTTTTATTTTTAATCAATATTCATATAATTATTAATTAATGTTTGTTAATTTATTAATCTTAGTGTTATTAATTAATGTTTGTTAATTTATTAATCTTAGTGTTGAGAGATTATATTTTGGCTAAACAATCAATCGAAAGATGAATAAATAGAATTGAATAATATTGTCAATTTATTTAATTTTTCTTTTTACAATTATATAATTAAACATAATTTATATTTATGTTTTAATATAGTGTAAGTAATATCTAGTATCATTTCATAAACAAGCATTTTGCAATCTAATTTACAAGTACATATTACCAATTCTCCACAAATCAATTATTACTATATTAGCCAGTAGAAATTTGTTTCTATTCCATTTTCCTCACTTTATAGAAGAAATTTATGAATATTAGAACATCAAAATGAGGACTCCATTGTCCCAATATTTTAGGAATTAGTAGAATTAGTAGAAGTAAGATAGATTGAATTAGGAAATAAAATTATTCTCAATGCCTTCATAACAAATCGATGAACTCAATTGAAAGATTAAAATTAAAAGAGACAATAAGCTCTATTCACTATTCAATTTATATTTGATATTTCAAAAATTTCCCATAATATTTATATGACAAAATTAACAGATACACTAGATGATTTTCAATCTCCAAGATATAGTTATAAGACATAAGAAGAATTTATAATAAAGAAGAAAATTGTAATAATTTTTATTGAGATGTTAATATTCAAAATATAAATTATTGGTGATTTCTATTGAAGAAAGTAAAAAAAAATAAAATAAAAAAATAGCAAAGTTCATAAATTTATGAAGTCACACAATGATGGTATTTAATTCTTTATGGAGAGTTAGGTCCATAATAAAAATCAGAAAAGTGTCCAAATCATCCTTCTCAACAAAATAAATCTTGAAGTGGGTCTTCCACCTATAAAGAATAAGGTAAAGGATATGAAGTTCTTTGTACTATAGAAGTATCTAGTGTAGCTGCTGTCAACACTATGGGTAATATGAGTTTAATTTGAATTTGAATGTAGGAAAATAAAATTAATCCAAATAAGTCAAGGGCCAACTATACTGAGGTTTTCCATTAATAGACAAAATATTTTACATTATTTACATGTAACATGAAAAAAGAGCACCATAAAGATGTGTGGTTCTTAGATAGTGGCTATTCAAATTGTATTATAGTTAATTCTAGTATATTTGTAAAGACAAATGGATTTATGATAAATACTCTAAAATTTGATGATAAAAAACATGCTGATGTAATGGAAAAATGTTGATGTAAATAGAAAAAAGGGGAAATTAAATCACAATATAATATTTTGAGTGTTGGGAAGCTTATATAAAATACATAAAATTATGCTCAAAGATAACTACTATAAAATATTTGATCAATTGACTAATTCTAGTATATTTGTAAAGACAAATGGATTTATGATAAATACTCTAAAATTTGATGATAAAAAACACGCTGATGTAATGGAAAAATGTTGATGTAAATAGAAAAAAGGGGAAATTAAATCACAATATAATATTTTGAGTGTTGGGAAGCTTATATAAAATACATAAAATTATGCTCAAAGATAACTACTATAAAATATTTGATCAATTGACTAATTTTCATCTTGTAGAAAAAATTCAATTACCTTGAAATAATTTTTCCCTTTCGCTTTACCTTCCAATAAAGTGCATTTCCTAAAAGAAATTATAAATGATTCATGATTGTGAAATCATAAATGATTCATGGTTGTGACATATATGCTATGGACATTCCAAAGCTTTCAAGGATTGAATGGATTGAACTTGTTTCACAAGAAGACAATAATTAAAGGAATTCTAAAAATTTAAGAGAATATTTTTACTTAGGCTATGCATTTGACAAGACAAATTGAGATAGAGCTCTAGAGCTTATACATAATGAAATATATGGTATAAATTTATATTTGTGTATTATATTTTAATTTTAATTTTTATTGATGCACTTAGATCTATTTTCTTTAGAAATGAATTTGAATCTTTTATAAGTACTTCAAATCTATGGTTGAAAATAAAAGTGGGTAGACTCCCTCAAAATACTTACAATACATAAAATTAGGAAGAAATTATTTTAAAAGAGATTATTTTTTGTAATAATTATGGCATCAAGAGACATATGACTGGTAGGAATTGCATACAGAAAATATCAATTATATGCAAATAAAGATTAAACAGATGAATGAAAAACACATAAATAATAACAATGAGGAGACAAATTTCTACGTGGTTCACCCAAACTCGGGCTACGTCCACCAAACAGAGAGTCCAATATTATTATCTAGCAAATCGAACTGATTACAACCAACAATCCCTTGCAACTCAATACCGCTGTAAAATGCGACAAAATTCTCTATAGAAAACCCTAACCCTTAACCATTTTATCAAAACTTATGTTGGTTACAAAAATAGGGTTAGAATATGTAAGCCAATAGAAATTTAAGTCCCGACACCTTTATAAAATAATAAAAATCGTTTGGGGCTGCCCCTAGACTCCGCAAGGCATGCTGCCCCCAAAGCCCTGTTAAATAATTTGGGGGGAAACTACATTGATAGAAGTGGAAAAATTTAACCTTGGAGTCTGACTAGGCTCCATATAACAACAATGACTACACCCTATACCCTCAACAAAATGTTGTGGCAAAAAGAAATAATTGTTCTGTAATGAAAATGACATGAAGGATGTTGTACTGAACACCATTTTCAAGTTCTTGGAGGAATATTTTCATCACCTAAAAGAAGTTGGAAATTTGGCAGCATGACCAAAAATAATGGTTCTCATAAAAATAGCCAAATTAGAGGATAGAAAAATAACGATATTGTTGTGGTGGCTAGTGGGTGGTATTCTTGGTTGACATTTTCATAAGCTATGTGAAGGGATCATGTAAATGGCTAAGATTGGTGACCCATTAGTAGTGCAATAAGGGGTGTAGTTAGGCAAGGTGAACAAGTAGAGTGATGAGTTGATGCAGTGTTATTGTGGTTGTATTTTCTATTAGATTGAAAATGTTTAGGTGGCTCTTTAGTTATTGTACTATGAATTGTTTGTAAGCGCTTATATATTGAAAGACATTAGGGGCATTAGCCCCTTGTTAGTAGGGAATGTGGTTGAAGAAAAATTCTAACAAAAACTTGGTGCTTTTGTCATATGATGTTTAATTAAATTTATGTAGGAAGTTACTATGGAACTAATGTAGGCGACACGCTTTAACCAATTGTTGCACTTACAAAAATATTTTGAAACTTAAAATTATACTTTAGGATGTATGTTGATGTAGTGCTTATTGAGACTATCATAGAGAATCTCTAATGATGGTACAACAACTACATAGATACATATGCCAAATCATACCGTATATAGGAAAATTCATCATTTTCATTATATTAACGGGAAACCACTAAACCCAATCTAATTAACTAAAATCCGAATGCAATGACAATAAAAGCCTACTTAGTAAATTCAACAATAAAATAAATTAAAACACTAGAAACCCCATGTTGAATCCGAGTATGTTTCTTCTATTGTTCTTCTACTTCTTGTAGGAGATTGACTCTCAAAGTTGCACTATGAAAACTTGCAATATGTTAACACAATAATTTGAAGATAGTGGTTGTTGAAATAGGGAGTTTGATACTGAATTTATAGATTCTGGAAGGTTTGATTGGATGCTTGAGATTGATTCAACAACATAGTCAATCTACGATTGAGAATGATTGAGACAATAGATTGAGCGAATTACTCTGATAATTGATTGAGAAAATAACTCATTTGATTGAGAGTCACGAGGATTGATTGAGTTGTTAACTGAATTGATTGGGAGTCAAACATAATTAATTGATTAGTTAAGAAATGTGATTGAAAGTTAACTGACTTGACTGAGTGGAAGACTGATTAGATTGACCAGTTAGTTGGATTGATTGATTAGTCACAAAAAGGTGATTGAGAGTTAGACTCAAAGTTAGTGGCAATTAGGAATTTTGCCATGTGATGTAGGAAATCATAATTAAATATCATTTGGTTTGAATTTAGATTTTTGAAAATGTCAAATGAAATAAAAATCAATGAGAAATTAAATGAATTTGAATTTGGAGGGAATTTGATTAATTTGAAATTAGATGAAATAAATTTATTTAATTTGACAGACATAATTCGATAATTAAATAAATTTTGAAAATAATTTAATTGTGGTAAAATAAAAATTAAATTAAATTAAATGATAAAGATCATTTAATTAAAGTAAATAATTAAGTTTAATTAATTTTAAGGGAAAAGGTTTGATTGATTTAATGATCTAGATAGAAATTGAATAATTAATTTGTGATGAAAAAGATGAATATTATTTTGGAATAATGTTATTATATTAATTAAATAATTAAAATTATTTAATTAATATAGAGGAATAATTAGTAAAATTGGTGTTTGTAGGCATGAGACAATTTTAGGTGTCTACACATACAATTATACAAACTATATAGATTCATACAATTAAAAATTCTGGTGACTTTTGGAAAACCTCTGCTAGTGATTATTGTCAAGCCTTATCAAGTTTATAATCAATCCATCTAATTTGGGCCTTTTAGACTCAATCATGAGGTTACATTTCACCTATAATGTAGCATATAAAATTTATCAATAGAATCTCCATGAAAAGGAGAAAGACTTACAAATTTAGAGCTATGATATGATGTCAACGTCACCAAAGAGACTCGTGATGGTAGGAACACTCAACAACACCAACATTAGTGTAGCTTTACATATTACATTTTCTTTTGCATGTCACTCGTGTTTATCCCTTACCAATTTGATATGCCAAGTAAATAACCATGTCACTAGGAATGAAAATAAAAGATCTCTTTGTGAGTGCATTTTTCCATCTATGTTGATGAAAGTGTTGATTTCCAGTGTCAAGTATGGATATGAGGTGGTTGAAAAAAATTCATTGGTTTTTCAAGGACTGTTTTAGATTTTAGGATCTATTATAATAGGGACTTGCAAAAAATAATAGGATGTTGGAACTTCAGTGGGCAATATAAAGATGTTTACAAAATAAACAATATTGGATATTTAAAGGTAGCTTTGTAGTACACAGTTGGAGACAAAAGGAAAGATGTCAATTGTGGGTGTGAAATTGAAAGGTGAGTGAATATTATTTATTTTTGTTTGAATTTTTTTTGAAAATACAATTTGCAATGGCATATGAAGTAGATATTTTTACTCTTGACACAAAAATAAGTGAGAATCCATACTAGTGCTAGGAACCAATAAAGATCACTAAGGATGTCCTTGGAAGAAGAAGTTTGGTCAAATTTTTAAAAGGGAGTTCTTCCCCTATGTGGATGACCTAACATGGCCTAGTAGTTGAGACCCATCTTGCATCTTTCTTTCATATTCCATAATGATCTTCTCCTAAGTTGCACTTAAGGGGGGGTGTTGGAGAATAAAATTTATTCACAAGCTTAAGTTTACCTTGACTAATTATTAGAAGGTTAGGTAAACTTTATTAATATTTTATTGTTTACCTATAATAATAGTTGTGCAAAATAGTTGGTAGATAGTTGTACTCACTCTTGCACCTCAATGGTGCTTGCATCCTCACTCTTGCCTTTATAAGAAGAGCTCTTGTACATTGTTAAACATATCAATACACTTTGTCTTATTGATGATTTATCATCTCTCTTTATGAAGGTGAATCTACTATTTGCACTCCTAGTAGATTGACCACTCCAACATGATATCAAAGACGCTTCTAGGGTCCCCTTCCGTATCTTAGATTTCTTTCATCAACCTCGTTGAGACCCCAACTCTTCGCATCTGTGTAATTGTTTTTACAGATTCACAAAAAGATCAGTTATCAACTTTTGAAATTTTTTATAGAAAAAAATGCATTTCACCTTATCATCCATAGTATTGGTGTGGCCAGCCTTAAACCACACACACTAAGCAACAAATTAAGCCTAGGGGATGTAAGTCAACTCCAAGTGTACAACACTTTTAAGCCTAGAAGTGTATTCTTAGTGCACAACAATATACATTAAGCAACATATTAAGCCTAGAAAATGTCAGTCAACTCTGAGTATTTAATACTTTTAAACATAAAAGTATAAACTTAGTGTACGTGATTTAAGCCGTTCCTATTAATACAAACCCCAAACGTAATTTTTTTTTAACATTTGGCATTCTAGACGGTGTGTTTATTACATCAACATTACCCAGTGATCTATTGTTGTGCTTCATCAATTTATGAGGAGGTGCAATCCTTAAGTGGCTCGACACTTCAACTCCCTTCATCAACCATCTTTGTTTGGCATGGTCAATGCATTTATTTGCTCAGTGCAAGTCCTTAATTTTTTAGTGCATCAACTCATATTCTGTCTACAACCCACATGATCTAGTGCATTTGGTAATGACAGTTTGTGGGCTATATTCATTGGGCGTTGGTGCATTCTCAGTTTGTTAGTGTGTAGGCAATCATCTTCATTTTTCACAAGGTCCACACATTGACATATCAGTGGTATGGATCTCTTTGTTTGCTCAACCTGATTCAAACTGGTTTGTAGCGATCAACTTTCCTACGAACGATCAGTTTTCACAACCTCATGTATTTTGTGTGAGTTGTTTGAATTTGGTACTTGTCCTATGATCGATGCGATTACCAGTTTGGTAGATTTGGCTCAGTATTGTGACATATATTAAGTTTTGATTTCTAGATTTAAAAATGTTAAACACTCAGAATTGACTGACATGTCGCGCTGTAGTTTTGTAGATTGGTAGCCTGTGATCTCTTAGTTTTTTTTTTCCCTGTAGGCTTGATTTCCTTTGACAATTTCCTTATTCATTATCATTCTTTTTGATGATGGTTGGTCGAGTTGTTTGGCAGGGAGCTCAAAATTGGTCAGTGATTGATATCGTAGCTCCTGCGTCTCTACACAAGCGATGGACATTTTGCAGCGCATATCTTTGACAACCCATTTTTATTGGCCAATTAATTAATAGTGACTGTAGTCATTATAAAGTCTATGAAAAATATTTCTTTGGCTAGGGTTTTGTGTGCACTGGACATAAAGTGGTGGGTCTGGTTTATTAAGTTGCACTTGGAGTTTATTGGGATATTTATCCCACATGCGAGAGAGAAAAAGTTTTTTGTCTATAAAAATAGCTTATTGCTCAAGAATTTTCCTTTGAGCTTGGATCCTTCCCTACTATTTCCCCTTGTCCTTAGCACAAATCGATTGTTTTTGCTTGTTGATTTTTGTTTGATTTTGATTGCTGCTTGTCTATTGTTAGTGAAATCAACTTTAAGTTTAATAATCTTCTTTCGGATTGATTTGCGAAATCAAGTTTAAGTTTAATAATCTTCTTTTGGATAGTCTATATATTTTGTGATGGCATATCTATGGATTTTTGAAGAATAATTATTATCATTGTGGGTTTTTATTTTATTTTAGAGAAGGAAAATTATAGGCAATGGAGTGATTTTATAATCATTCATTCTAATTAGTTTTAGTTATTGTCATATTTGTATAAGGATGTTCCTATTCTTGATACACCTAGGGAGAATAGTATTTAGAAAGGTTTTAAGGCTAAGGTATTTATAATTATTTTTGAAAATGTAAATGATGACATTCTAGAGTCACTTATTCACTTTGAGTGTCTTCATGCTCCTTAGACTCACCTTCGGGAGTTATAGGGCGATCATGATACTCAACCATTTCTTGATGATCATCTTTCTAATTTTGAGGTGCCTCTTTCTTCTTTAGATATGGTAACCCAGGCTTGTGATCCTTTGGAGAAGGATAACTATAGGCAATGGAGTGATTTTATTATCACTCATCCTAGTGAGCTTCAGTTATTGCCATATTCGTATTATGATATTTGTATAAAGATGTTCCTATTCCTGACACACCTAGGGAGAATAGTATTTGGAAAGGCTTTAGGGCTAAGGTATTTATAATTATTTTTGAAAATGTAAATGATGACATTCTAGAGTCACTTATTCACTTTCAGTGTCCTCATGTTCCTTGGAGTCACCTATGGGATTTATATGGCGATCATGATACTCAACCATTCCTTGATGATCATCTTTCTAATTTTGATGTGCCTCTTTCTTCTTTAGATATGATAACCCATGCTTGTGATCCTTTGGAGGATTTTGAGACTTCATATAAGGTTGCCAATACTTAAGAGGTTCCCGATTCTTCATCAGAGATAGTTGATTAGCCTTCACTTTCATTTGATACTTCTATCATCCCTGATCAATATGATTATCATTGTCTTCTTGATTGAGATTCCTATTTGACAAATATTGGTTCATTGTTTATGGAGTCTCACATTTAAGATTTGGGAGACACATTTGAGGGTTTATCTCTCTTATTCGATGAAAGTTGTGATATAACTGTTGTCATTTCATCTTTGTCTTCAAAGCTTGTTCAAGATCAATTTCTATTGCTTGTCACCTTCTATTGCGGTTGAGTATGTACCTGATTGGTTTTTGGCATTATCTTTCAAGGTTTTGGCAACACATGAGCACATTTCAGAGACAACATCATCATTCTACATTTGGATTCCACTTCCTAATTCCTATCTAGAATGAGAAGCATTCCTGCATTTGTACTTGGTTTATCTTCTTCCCAAGGGGATAAATATTATTTGTAGGCATCATACCACGTTTTGTCTTCAAGCACTCACTATTTTGTGGGACATTATCCATTATGGAGGGGATATGTAGTCTCCTTTTTTCCTTCTATGGGGGTATGATTTATTGTATATACATGATGTATGTAGTCCTTGAGGGTGTGATTGAATCCTCCATCCATGCATCTTGTTTCTTTTGTCTCTTTTGTAGAAGTTTTTTCTCCCATGTGGTTTCTCCTTTGCTTTGTTTGTGAGATTTTATTTTCATTGCATTGTACTTGCATTGTACATGGGTACCTAACTTGGCCTAGTAGTCAAGACCCATCTTGCATCTTGATTTCATATTGCATAATAATCTTCTCCCTAAGTTGCCACTAGTACATTCGGGTCAAAATTTTGACGGCAAATCATCGGAATTCTGATGAAATTTCGTCACACTATTGACAAAAAAAGCCGTCGAAAACTTTGTGTCAGAAGTTCTGACTATCCTTGTGGTCGTCGCAATTCTGACATCACCTCCAACCTTTCCGACGGTCGCCATGGATGCTCATACCCTGAAAGAATACCGTCGTGATCTCGGCCTACCATCAGAATTCTGACAGCAAAGGGTAAAATTCCAACAGAGGAGTGTCGTCGGATGCACAACATCCTCGTCGAAACTCTCTTGGAGGCCGTCGTAACACCAAAGGGTAGAATTTTGACAGAGGAGTGCCGTCGGATGCACAACATTCTCATCGGAACTCTCCTGGAGGCCATCATAATTACGACGGCCTCCAGGAGAGTTCCGACGAGGATGCTGTGCATCTACAAAGGCCTCTGAGAGAGTTCCAACGAGGATGCTGTGCATCCGACGACACTCCTTTATCAAAATTTTACCCTTTGGTGTCGGAATTCCGACGGTAGGCCGATTTTTCAGAATTTTTTTTTTAATAGAAAAAGACTGACATTGGTATCTCTCTTCTATCTCTCTTCTCTATCCCTCTCTACTATCTCTCTTCTCTCTACCCTCTCTAGGTTTCTTTCTCCATCCCTCTCTTCTTCTCTCCCTCTCTACTTCTCTTTCTCTACCCTCTTCAGGTCATTATCTCTTCCTCTCACCCTCTCTCTCTCTCTCTCTCACCTCTATAGGTCTCACCTTCCATTCCTCCATCATTACCCATGTTGTCAAGTTGCAAGATATTTCCCAAAGTACTTGGTTGCTAGGGTTGATTTGCTTAAGTGTTGGAGTCGGAGTTAGATGAGACCTGCATGATTAAGCTGTATTAAGTGATCAAGTCACCAAGATCTCAATTGTAAACATGACTAGGTTCTAGGGTTTTATGGTAGCATAGGTCAAGATTGACGTATGGTGGTCAAGAATTACCTTCCAATGACAAAAGACATCCAAATGATGAAGAATGAAGGCGATGAACTCATAGAAGTTTGGAGGAGATAATTTGACTAAGTTAAAATTTTGTTTAAGTCATGGTCATGATACTAGCTTGCTCATCAAGAGCAATTTGTGCGAATGAACCCTAGAAATGTGCCCATGCTAGAGAAGCAAGAATTCCAATAAAACCTAAGGCAATGCTAGTAAGGGGTCAAAATTAAAGAATTAGGGTACAAAAAACAAAATTTGGCTAAGTCGAGATGTTGCTCAAGGATGACCTAAATCATGGAGTGTAAATCAATCATGAAACATGAGAATGGATAGGTCTTGGCCCAAGCAACGTAAGTCTCCCTTATGATTCCAACAGATATCACATCACAATCATTGAGTATATCTGCAATATAAAGTCAAGACTTGACTATTGGAATCTTGGAGTCATCCTATTTGATCACGTAGTTTAGCACTTGGGAGGATTTTGTTCAAGAGAGGATAGAATACTTAGTATTTTATTTTGTGTTGCATAGTGCATAAAAAACACATCAACAGAAACCAATGAAAGGTTTGGTTAAAGCCTTCGAATCACAATCTCTACGAGAAGCTATCAAGAGTGCCCAGAATTTGGACACTTTAGTATCCAAGAACATAATTCATAAGGCACCACTTTTAGAGCAACCAAAGAAGCCTATCGATGTAATATTTTATTTACCTTGGATATGTTTTATCCTAAGTGTGATATTCCACTATTAAAAAGCTTAATTAGGTAATATTTTTACTTAGGTAGAATAAGATAATGAGTTGCACATTCTCCTTCTTTGATTGAGATTCTACTTTTTCCTTGTCACAAATTTGGAAACTTGGATAAGCAATTTCTTTTTTTGGTTTTCTACCTCTTCATGATCCTCATGGATTTGGAATCTTGGAAGCTATATATTGTAGGTTTTTCCTTGATCAACATATCAAATGAAACTATTGTGAGCTTTCATATCTTAACATACCAAGGGCTTAAGTTTGTGGACGACAGGGGGATGATGAAGGGGGCAGGCTGGGATGCAAATATATATACAACTTAAAAAATTAATTATAAAAGGATGTGTATAGAATAAGTATAACAACTGTAAATAAAACTTTGCAATAAACATTAAAAATATGTCAATG
Source organism: Cryptomeria japonica (assembly GCF_030272615.1). NCBI lineage: Eukaryota > Viridiplantae > Streptophyta > Pinopsida > Cupressales > Cupressaceae > Cryptomeria > Cryptomeria japonica. The sequence continues at coordinate 74,263,557 of NC_081410.1, forward strand.
ATTGCATTGAAATTTGAACATTAACAATGGTGGTAGAGTTTTGGAAGTTTGGGAACAAACTAAGAATAAGTATAAGAATTGCAGATGAAACTTTGGCATACTAAGTGTTTAAACTAGTCAACATAAAAAAAATGGAAACGATTGCATTAACAATAAGAATGGTGGGTAGAGGTTTGGGGTCAATGGGTAGTGCCCCTTGTGGGGGGTTTGGGGCAGAGCCCCCATCAAGGTTAGGGGACATTGCCAAACCTTTAATACGGATGACATTTTTACAATAATTTCACCATTTTTGTTTAGAATTGGAGTTTCTAATTGGGGGCCATGGGAGACTCATAGGCATCCTCAAGATGGTCAAGAGACTCCTTGGAGTCCCTAGGACGTCCCTAAGTGGTGCGGCAAGGGGATGTTTCCCCTAAGTATTGCATCCTGAAAAAATAGGGATTTTGGAGGGGGGGAAGGGGTCCCCATGTTTCAATGGTTTCAAAAGATTCTAAGTTTTTTTTTATCTTGTCATAACAAAATATACTCCTCTTGCATCCTTGGATGATTTGAAAATTGAAAACAATTTGACAAGAAAAAACTAACTTCTAAAGTTTAGACATAGTTTTCTTTTTTTATCCAAGTCACTACAACATTTCAATGATCAAAGTAGCTTTTTTTTGGTGGTTTCGAAGCATCCAAAAGGCTTAAGAAATTCAATATTATCTTTCATTCCACCAAAATTGGAGATCAAGAAGCATGCTCACAAACAAGGATTTGTTTGTAACTTAAGGCAATCGACCAGTTGTTGGGGCATTTTCAGGTCTAAAGAACCTACCATTGTGTCAAAAAGGCCCATAAGACCCCATTTTCATCTAAAACTTGTCTCTTTTGGTCGTAGAAGCATTTAAGGAAAAAAAAATCACACAACCAATGATATGCCTATACCATACATATTTGAGTTAAAATAAAAATAAAAAATTGACAAGGTTTGGAGACCATTGAACAATTTGGGAGATTGCTAATACATACACTCAATTTATAAAGTCTCAATTTGATGTACTTAATCTTCGAGAGGCCTATACAAAAGCATTTTGTAATTGTGAACTAAGATAAATTTCCATTTTTGGCAGTTTTCATCATGGATTATGGTATTAAATTCGGACATTCTATTGTCAAGATAAATTCAGAGAACCATTTGTACTCGAAACAAGGGATACTAAAAAATTACATTATGTAGGATCTCCTACCCTATCTCATTGAATTCATTCCTACACCAAGTGACTATGAACAAAAGCGTAGGTATTTAACAACAATGACATGGTCCATGGACTAGTGATCCTCCTCTTGATACTCCATCTACAAATGAGAACATCTCTTATACACGTCGCTACTTCAGAATTAAAAGTTGCTTCTTCTAGAACTTTCCATGATTCTTTGCAATAGGATTATATGTCTTCTAGATTCACCCCACTAGGACACATTCCTATCAAGCATCTTTACTTTTTTGAAAAGTAGACCACATTTCAGATCTAGATGACACCATAATGACTTTGATTTCCTCTTTCAAGATATTCCTCCATCATGTATTGTTTCATCGAAGTTCAAATTTACTTCTTCAAGGGCTCTCAATGATTCTCTATATAGGATTCTTCGTGTCTATGAGATCCACTTCATTGGGAGGCCTACTTAAACATTTCACATCTGTTTGTGGACTCTCACCTTTCAAATATTGATGAAACAATTGAGAATATTTGTCTTCTCATTGATGACAATGCCCATCGAGTTACATCATCTCCCATTGTAAATTCACTTGTTCTATCCCCACCATATCATGCAACATGACACATTCTATTTCACATTAATTAAGGTCTTATACTTCAATGATTGTAGTCCCTGAATCTTCTATGGAACAATCACAGCTTAACATCAACATCAAGACACATGAGTCGCTTCAAAAACCATACATCTGAATTCCTTTCTACATTCCACTTGAATGGGAATTCAACAATTTGACAACTCAAGATTTCCATATTGTGAAAGGAAGGTGCATCATTTGTTGCAAATGAACCTACTACAACATTCACCATTCAACTTTTTGCATTGCTTTTCTCTCTTCTTTGTGGAGGCACCAACTTTAGGGGATGGGGTGGGTCTATATTATCCTTCACATATGTCACTTGGGACGGAGTTTTGTCCTATGGATTTTCTTGTCTCTACTTCGAGAGGGTACACTCTCTTTATAATTTGGGGTTATTTCATATTTTACATGGATACCTAACCTTGTGACCCATTTCTTCTTGCCTCATTTGCACTTAAGGGGGTGTGCCAATGTACCATTTTATTCACCAAGTGGATATGTTTTATCATAAATATGATATTGCATTTGTTTGTTTAGTTTACTTAAGTAATTTCTTTTAACTTGAGATAATGACTTGCACATTCTCCTTCTTTGATAGGATTATATTTTTTTCCTTATCCTCAAAAAATTGGAAACTTGGATAAACAATTCCTTGTCTTTGGTTTTCTATCTCATCCTCATCTTCATCATCATGGATTAAAAATCTTGGATATCGAGTGAAGATATTGTGAACTTTTTCATTTTCTCTCTTATGAAATCAACTATGTTATGCTATTTTAATTTTATTATCATTTATATTTAACAATTTTAAAAATGTTATCACTTACATTAATTTCTAGGTTAATATTTATTTTGTAGATTCCAAGCGTACTTGGTAACATAATTTTTGAGCTTGTGTTTGTTTATGATTTAACGATTGATGCATCTAGCTTTGCTACGCATCTACTTTGAATACAATGAGAGGGTGATTTTGTCTAAGCCAAGAGACCCTGCTATCTAATATCACCCAAGAAAGATACTGATATTTTACCTTGGAAATATAAGCCTTTTGTAAGTATAATTCAATGAATTGTGATAATAACTTAAAATGAAGTGAATTAAAATTTGATTGAGTTCCCTATTGTATTTTAACAAATCACCTAGGAAGATGTTCGTTCCTAACAATTTCCAATTCTCTTTCCAAAAGGATGAAAAAGAAGAGAAAGGAACTAATTAATGTTGGGACAGAATTTAGAAAACCTATGTTTTGTGTCTGAAAGCTACTAGCCTAGAGAGCATGGAAACAATCTGAAGTTATGGGAGAGAGTTTCAGTTCTATCTCCATAAATTATGTCCAGTACTCTTGTATTGAATTTTTAAATCCTTCTAAGTTTAAATGTTCACGAGCAAACTCTAAAATTTTAATAAAATACATAAATGAAAACCAATTTTGTTTTCGTCGGAATACTTTTGAAAATCACATCACCTCAGTAATTGAACTGTAACAATAAGATTGCATACAAAGTGCAGGTTTGCAATGAAACATGTTAAAAGGGTTAAACTGTTTCAATTAATACAAACACTGGAACTATTAAACAACAATAGCTTGTTGGTAATCAAGATTTTGGACTATACCCACATTTTACACCTTTTCATACAGTTACAAAGAACATAGAAAACATGTACATGGAACTACAGATTCCAACATATGTAAAAATACAACAATCTAAATAAGAATGGGAAGCATGTGGAGAATGGTTAAGACATGCATAAATAAAAGGAAAACAAAAATCTCTCAATGTGTATCACAAACAAATCAAGGAAAAAAGCTTTTAGGCAGGGGACCGATATGATCATAGAAATTTCAAAACTTCCAAAGTATAGAGCATTTGAGATTTTATAGAGAATGCACTAATTTAGCTTTATTCATGATGAGGCATATTCACAACTTTTGCAGTCGCACCATGGTGTTGTTCGTGTTGGCTCTGTTGGACCCTACAATTAAGATTCAATATACGTACATTATTCAATAAGATTAACTGTGCAACATAATGAAATATTGAAAAGTGTGTTATCTTATTGAGCTTTGCTTTGTTTCAAGAATAGTTTAATATTCTTTACTTAACAAGGCCAACCACGTGAAGGTGGAAGCTCATTTGGCCCCTCCTCCCCCCCTAACATCACTCTAAATTCCTCATTAACATCTAACATTCATTCATTCTTTCATCCATTATTAAAATATAACATTCATTCATTATCACATAACATTCATTAACACATAAAATTCATTAACTTTCATTAAAATGCAACATTCATCAATAATCATCAACACATATCATTCATGAACATTCATTAGCACATAATTACATTCATTAACACATAAAAATCAATCATTATCAAATAAGGTAGATTACAATCATTTCTTTCTTTGTTTTTTCTTTGAAGCTATGAAAAGACTAAGTGGAACATCAGTTTCTTCATCATTTCCCCCATCTTCGGATGTTTTGCCCTCTTCTCGTGCTCTTGATGTATGCCTAGTCCTATACAAAGGACGAGGATGCTGAACCAAAGGGGGGTCCTCTGCAATAACAAAGAATTGGGTTAAATTTAAAACATTTTTTTATTATTGTTACAAGTATTTCATTAATTTAAAGAACACAACCGTTACACTCTTTACTTGATGGGGCCACATCATCTTCCGCATCATTTTGTCTAGCCTCAACCTCGACATGTTGAACACCCTCTAGATCCTCTGGAGTTGAAATACGAAACGTTACATTAATAAATACACCAATTGTAATTAAATTTGTTTAAAGGAATAATAGTGGTCTTCTTTACCTGATTGGGGAACATCACGTTCCTGATGTTGTCTGCTCGGATCATGCTCTACTTGGTCACCACCGACTACATGCTCTAAAATATTAGCAATAAAGGTTACATTAATTACTACACCAATTTTCAATTTAAGATGTTTAATTGTATTAATAATTACATAAAAAAATTTGAATAGCAAATGAATACCTCCACTACTAGGATGCACATCCAGACCTTCATGTACAAGTTCTGTTCCACGATTATCATGCTGCATTCCAATGTCACGCGCAGTGTTATCATTGCTTGCTTATTTAAAAAAAATATAGTCACTTTATGTTGAAACTTAACATCAAATAGATTATTGGTTAAGTATTCAATTTGAAATAATTTTCATTTAGCTTAATTACTGTTGTGACAGATGCATCAGAATCTCATGTTTGCCCACTCAATTCTCGTAGCCGTTCAGCCACGACTATATAGCCTTGCTAGTAGCCAATTCTCTTGTCATCTTCTATGGGTGCTCTATTGAATTCAGAGCCCTGCATTTTTGCTTAGTATTGTGAATTTCGCTTGTATTGTTTGATAAAAAAAAAATTGTTTACAATTTATAAATATTTTGATGTGATACTTAATTTACTGATTCTTACAATTCGTGCGGAAAGTTTCATATAACCACCAGAGCTGAGTTTGTGTTGCCCATGCTTTTCTTGTCTTGCCTTGGTTGCCTTTGATGTGTCACTCAATCTATGAAATGTTTGAAATATGTTAGATTATATAAATATAATGAATAATTATTACATATTCACATTCTTAATAGTATCACATACCTTCTTCTGGCGTCTGGTGGTGTATTTCCTTTTTTCCTATCAATTCTCTCCTTTGCATCCAAAATTAGGTCCTTCCACTCCCTCTCTGGAATCATGGGGGGACGCTCATACTTTACGTTCTTCTCTAAATGTGTCCTGTATTGGTCCCTCACATACTTTAGATATGTGCCAGATTTTTCCAGGAGCTTAGTCTTGTCGAATGTGTCATTTCCAAACAACCCTACCATATGGCTTGTGAGTTCATCTTTTAACTTTTTTCCTTGGTCATTCCACCTTTAAAGTAAAAACAAACCTGTTAGATTTAGAAAGAAACTGAAGCTACCTTTGATATAGTTCAAGAAATGGATAAAAGGAAAACTATTCTAGCAATGATATGAAATCAAAATAGTGGATAAGGGTTAGTTCACGTATGATGTTCCACCTTTTACATATGGTGGGCCCAAATATCTGCAATGTAATGTCATTAAGATTTTTATAAAAACTATCATTTCCTACAAAAAAAACATGGGATCATTAGTCCAAAATGAGTGATTAGTAAGTAAATTACAATTAGACTATATATAATAATAATTTTAAAGTACCTGAAACCTTCTGTATCTTCAAGGGAATCAATTCTTCATCGCTCACTACCAATGTGGCCTGCAACGTTCCCGTACTAGCAATACAGGAAGATCCAGGAAATGATGGTATGTTATCACCAGTAGTCGCCTCTGGTGCATCCTTATGTGCATCTCCTGCCACAGTAAATGAATCCACTATGAAATGCCTCCAAGAAAGAACACTTCAAGGGTAATAAACACATAAGGAAAGAGAGAGAAAAAGAGGGATCTACCACCAGTGGGCGGGTCAACACGAGCCGGTGCAATAGATGATGTCTGCATGCTACGTGTTGCCGACATTGCAGTCGGCAATATAGTTGGGGTCGACCTCAGACCCTTGTCAGCACCTGAAGAGTAATACATTAAATATGTAAAACATTAAAAAAGCAAGTTCACAAGTCCAAAGGATTGGTTTTAATATATAGAACATGGTCATCACCTGAACTACCAGCAATACCCTGATCATCACCACCAGGATGATGAGGCCTTATAAATTTCTGTAAAAACAACACATACATATTTTAGTTAATGACATAAAAGAGAAAAAAATATAAACCATTATTGAGCTTTTGTTATGATTAAAGCTTTCATTACTGCTTCCTTGCAAGTTTTCCATTGTCCGCAACAATAGTTGCACCCTCTTTGTTATCTCATCAGTCTGAGGGCTTATGGTTGCCAAATCAACAATCTCTTGGCTAATTTTTCTAATATTCTTTTGTACCAATTGTATAGGGTTTGCGCTAAGTGTGATGTCATCAATGCATAACACTGTCAAGCGCCCCACATCCCTATGGAGGTGCTGAGGTACTGTAGGTTCCTTTCCCTTATCCCAAACATCCGTCTGTGTCAAGAATATAATTAACACTATCAAAATTACTTCAAAACACTCAAGAAAAGATCATAATGTAACAATTTGCTTCTATCTAATTTGTACAATTACAATGAGGTTTACCTGCTCTGTAGAAGTGTCGGGACCTACACCCCTATCTGTGCTATGTGGTAGATCCATGTGGCCCTGTGACAAAGAAAAAATATAAAAACATTAGCGAAATGAAACCAATAGACTTAGCAAAAAAACTTAATAATACAATGGTTTATTGGATTCATTAATTGGAAGTTGGCTTAAATGGTATATATATAGTACGTACCACCCCCATGATAGTAACTTTGTTTGTATCTATACGATTCAAATTGTAATCGATTAGTAGCTCTTCCCCTGCACTTATTGATTTTATCGCACATACAAACACACAATTTCCCTCACGTGCCTCAAATATGCAATTGGGTTGCTTATTAGTTGACCCAGGTCGTGTACTATTTATGAAACCTGCAATATTCCCTGTTGCTTTTGGCCTTCCATCAATGTATATAGCCACTCGTTTACTTTGATCATTATCTTTTGGTTGTATATAATTGGCTGACAGTGCATACCTACGCATACTTTTTTTATATCGAACAATCTGCATCCAATCATTATAATTGTAACAAGGTCCAACAAACTCCATCAATTTAGCAACTTTGTTATAACAGACCTTTATGTTGTCCATGGAAAATAGGCCCAAACCATGTAACGACGAAGGTGCTATGCGATATATCCTCTCATTAACACAAAAATCAGTGTTTATTGGAGGAAGTTCCTTGGGTACACATTGTTTCAGTAGATGTTGGTACCTCAAGGGTACCTCAATGTCGCCTTTGGTCTCATCATCATAAGAACATGACCCCCCTTGAGAAAGAAAAAATTCCATGCGTTTATTGAACTTTCTTCTAATCTTTTGACCTCTAGTTGATCTCCCTATTTGAGATCTACTACATGTATCACTTTCCTCTTCTATTCCTGCATTTCCCTCACTCGAGGAAGACACATTTGACAAATACCTATTTGGTGATACCTATGCACCATCAAATGAGAGAGTTAGTTGGTAATGAGAGAGATATTTTGTAAATGAGGGTAATATTGATGAAGAAGTCGGCCATAAAGTTGATGTTGAGATTAAGATTTGAGTAAGTCCAACTGGGGCCTCAAGGGTTGATAACTCTATTAGATTTGCTGCTAATGTTGAGGTTTGAAAAACTAAGGAAGTTTGTTTTTCTTTTAATTTTTTAAAAATATATTATTTCTATAAGGTGTATTGACTTATACCTGTCGATCCATGAGACTGTGCAGGATCCTTGTCAAAGGGGTTCAGGTTCCTGCACCAACAATTGAGCATCATAAGCATTACATTTGTAATTTGATAAACAATAAATACTGCAATATCATAAGCATCATAAGAATCACATATGTATCATCATATATGTAATTGAGCATCATAAGAATCACATATGTATCATCATAAACATGTAATCCATCACATATGTATCATAAATCACCATCCATCACATAGTTAATAAGTAGTCCACATTCCATAAATAAACACAAAGTTCAAAAAATGTCACATGTATCATCATAAGCATGTAATCCATCACATATGTATTTTAAATCACCATCTATCACATAGCTAGAGGTGCATCATGAATTAATTAAGTAATGGCATTAGAATTCAAAAGATATGAATTATTTATGTAACCATATAAGTCAAATCAATTTCTATCAAGATATCAATATTAAATAGATAATATAATAATCGTATCTCATACATTTCATTCATGTCATTGATCTTCTTCTTCATCCAGCTCATCATCATGACCATCATGATCATGATCATGATCATCATCTTTGTCGTCGTCGTCATTGTGTTCGTCATCGTCATCGTCATCGTCATCATCATCACCATCACCATCACCATCACCATCACCATCACCATCACCATCACCATCACCATCACCATCACCATCACCATCACCATCACCATCGCCATCATCATCAGCAACAACAACATCATCATCATCAACTTCTTCTTCGTGTACATTTCCGTCAGGAACATCATCGACTAACTGTCGATCATGATCATCATCTATATCATCTTCCACTTCTTCGGTATCTTCTTCTTCCATCACATTATACATTATTGGCCTTCCTCTTGGATCATGTCTAACAACAAATGACCAACCCAGTTTATGTGGAACCTCCGAGTAAAATACCTGCTCACATTGACTTGGAAGAACATAGGGCTCATCCCCAACTCGTTCAAACGACCTTGTATTAACCATTGTAAATCCATTATCATGTTCGATAACAATTCTATCAGGATCATTTTTATTCAGTCATAGCCTATACCATTTGACGACGAACAGAACTAATTTGAAGGAATTAAAGTCACACTCAAGTATATCATTCAAAATGCCATAGTATTGATTTTGAGACTCTTGATGATGTATGTCGTTTCTAGATGAAATATTGGTCACCTCAAAGATTGCAGTTATCCCAGAATCACAAGTTTTCTTCGTGTCATCCAACTGTTTGATGCAAAATTTATGACCATTGTAGCACATAGCCTTGTGGTGTTTGACTTGCAATATGTCTAACATATTAAAATTATTGCATCATGAGTTGATAAACATACAGGTGATTAATAAAATTATACATACCTGTTGATCTCTTAAACCATATGCTAAATCAATTTCCCTTTGTGTAACATTGGAATCTCTATTACGATGAGCTTCTTTAACCAATGAAGTGACACCATCCCATGTTAATGTGCGACTAGAATGTTGACATCGTTCAATCCACACCGTCATCCAATCAAGATTGTTTGCAATATACAAATGTAGCGCATCCCACTCCCGACCAACTGTACAAATAATTAATAGACCACTTACAACTGATTTATTTAGAAGATGAAGAATTAATTTACTACAATAACATCTTATAATTACCTCTCACTTTCTTCAATCTACCTTTCCCCATCAAGTGCTCCCCTTCGAATTTATTAATGGGGTTGGGATCCCAAATGCGATCTACATGGATTTTTGCTGCAAACTTAGGAAGATATTCAGTAATGTACACCATAGTTTGGTATACCATATATCCCTCCACCATAGAACCCTCAGGATGTGCTCTTTGTCGAACCAAAGCCTTAAAAAATTTCAAGTGCCTCTCAACCATCCACATTGACCTAGTGTGTATAGGTCCACACAATTCGATCTCCTCAACTTGGTGTATGAGGTAGTGTTCTTGTGCATTGAAAAAAGTTGAAGGTAGACACTTTTGCAATTCACACATTAGATGAGGGATTTTTCTCTTCCAATATTTTATATCTTCCTTGTGGATTTCTTTAGATGACAACCACCTAAAAGAGATTGAAGATGCAAAAACATATAAATGAGACTTTACAAAATAATATACAATATATTGCATAACAAGTAAAACAAATGGCAAATATAATATCTATACAACAAATTGAACAAACATCACTACTTACCTCATGTATTTTCCAAGATCATATATGACTTGCTTGATATTATTAGCGAAGTGGTTTAGGAGAGATAGAGGTAGAACGTACTGCAACAATTATAAAATGATCTTTTCATTGTTTTCTAACATAATACAATGAAAAGTACATGCGTAGTATACAAATATATAGTAAATATACAAGAACATGAATTACCATAATGAAGGTATGCCAATCATGCGTTTTCATCCCTGGCCCAAATTCACTCTTATTTGATATGAGATTGTTTATGTTCGCAGCAAATCCTGTGGGAAATTGAATTTTTTGTATGACTTCTTTTATAGAATTGCTTTGCTGCTCGGTTAATAACCAAGGAAGGGCACTTATATTAATCTGATCTCCATTGCTATTTGATTGAATGACATTTTTCATTACATGATTGGATTCCACAATGTCACTACAAATTTTGATAATTTTTTCTTTGTCACGCCTTCCATCCAATATTTTCCATAATGTCTCTATTATATTCTTTCCAATATGCATTGTATCAAACAAATGCACAATTTGTAGTTGCTCGTAGTAAGGCAACCTACTGAATTATCTGGGATAACTTTTTAGTCCCTTTGGAAGGTGGCCATCCATGCCTTGACGACCTTCAACATCATCAATTACACCATCAGTAAACAAAACACGATAGAAAAATTCAAATTCCAAACATAAACCATTAGATGGAATGACATTACCATGACGATTAATTCTATTATATTCCAACTTCCATAAGTGAGGAGTCATTCTTCGTGGCTTTGATGTAGTTTCTTCTTTCCCATTGAAAAGATGTTTTTTAGTATTCCGGTTCTTATGATTTTTGTGAAGGAAGTGCCTATACTCATCAAACACCTGCTTTCCTAAACTTTTTGAATGACGGGATTTCATCTTTGGACCACAAACTGGACATGCAAATTTTCCCTTTGTTTGAAGACCTACAAGATAATGTATAATTCTATTAAATCTGTTAATTTTTATAATTATAATTATCATGCGCAACTTGAACACTATAACGTACCACAAAAATGTGTTAGCCCTAGGGCATCATGTATTGTCCATACAAGCATTGCATGGAATTGAAATTGTCTTTGTCCTATTGGTCTAGAGATGTCATACATGGTCACACCATTCCATAACTCCAGCAACTCGTCGATAAGAGGCTCAATATATACATTCATATCTTTAACTTGGTACTTGCCTAGTGGAATGAACAAAAACATTACATAATTATTATGACCATTTTACTGCAATATTTATAATTAAATGTAGATGACTATTAAATGATAAAATACCTGGAAAAATCATTGCCAACATTATGTGCTCCCTCTTTGTTGACATCCATGGAGGAATATTATTGTTGATAACAAAAATAGGCCACACCGAGTAAACAAATCTCAACTCTCCAAATGGATTGACACCATCCACTGCCAATGAAAGCCTGAGATTACGAGGTTCTTCTTTAAAGTGTGGCCACTTTTCCTCTATGTCCATAAATGTTGAACCATCTGTAGGCATTCGAATAATGTCATCTTGACTTCTATTGCATGCATGGTAATCCATAAATTGTGCCAAGCTAGTGCACCTGAATAATCGTTGCATACGTGGAATAATGAGAATATAACGAAGAACCTTGCGAGGCACCTTTTTTGTTATTTGATCTATTCGATATCTACTGATATAACATTCAGGGCATTCTGTTCTAAATTCATGTTGTTTATGATATATAATATGATCATTGGGACAAACATCTATTGTTTGATACTCCATTCCAATATCTTTCATAATGGCAGATAATTCTCGATATGAGCGAGGTAGAATATTTGATGGTGGTAAGAAAAACTCACCTATCAATCTACAACAAAAAAAAAGAGTTTGAGGTGTTAATATAAAGAATATTAATGGTACATGATTCACCATTTATTAACTGTAATGACATGTATGACACACCTTAACATACGTGAGATTGTTATGTTGGATAAACCATTCATAACCTTCAAGTTCACCAACAACAATACAACAGAGAGAAGAGTTGTTTGGGAGCCTTTGTAAAGGGGCTTATATGCCTTCTCAAGAAGAGGTAAATCATGAACATCAAGGTCATCCTGATCATCATGGTCAGCTGTGCCAGTACTAAATGTGTCATGGATCAATGTACTTGTACCATCATCTTCAATTGTGTTTTCTGGTGCATGATTGTCATCTTCCATGGGATCATTATCTTCAGCGTCGATATTCACACCTCCATGTTCCTCCACTTTGAAAACCATATTCTTCGGGTTGTGTTGGTCCATATCATGTGCCCTGGGGTGCTCGACCTATATAAAAATGATCAACATAAATAAACCATGATCATGATCTCATTATCAAGTGATTTCTTATGTATATAAATTGTTAAAACAATATAATGAACAACTTACCAGTGGATGATAATCATGCCCCCCTTTAATGTGACCATGCTGCCTACAATGTTGCTTAGCTATTTTGATTAGAAGTCTTCTAGTCTGTAAGCCCTTACAAATTTTGTAGGGACAATAACATTTCCCATCACCTTTTCTTTTCAAGTTAGACCATAATCTAGCAATTGTCTCCTTATTTTGTTCTTTGCTGATATTATCTGACATGGTCTTTCTTCACAGGCAAAAAAATCAGGCTATGGAAACTTCAGTGCAAAAGCTTCACAAAAATTGCAAATCGAACCAAAACCATTTAACTGTTCTTTTTCATCTTAAAACATTGAACTTAATAGAGAACGTATTTAATGTAGCTGATTGTGTGAATTTCTGAGCATTGTGTCTGCAAATTCTTACTAAAAGTTTGCTTGCTGCAGACTTTCTGAGAGACATTTTTGAGTATTCTAAGCCTTGGTTCTTCTATTTTCACTGGTGATAAGTTGGAAACTTTATGGCAGACCTGTAGCCAATCGATCTAATTTTGACAAGTTATACACCAAGCAAACAAGCATCTAGAACTAGCATTGTTTGCAGGTCACCCCTACCCTATGCCATGGGTATATGACTACCCAGAACTCCAGTTTAAGCATCAATCCTGGAAATGATCAGTATATGACTACCTAGAACTCCATTTTAAGCATTAAGTTACATCATTATTGACCTTACTTTGGGATGCTATGTATGAGATTGGAACCTTTTGTAAGGTGTGATCAATGTGCTATCATAAATGCAAAGCCAAAACCATTTTGATGAGATCATGATCCCACTAATACTATTTTGCCTTGTTAATTTTGCACCCACAAAAATGATAGAACCAGATATAATATGCCATCAATGCCCATATACCGATAATGCTCAAGATGAGCCACTTAGAGGTAGAGTTTAACCACTTTCCATATAGGTAGATTATCTCTAACCTCATTTTCCCTATAGGTAACTGATTAGGTTCATTTTAGAGTCTTATTTCCAAATATTTACCTCTATGTTAGCTTTTTGCTTTATTATTTGCCTGTTTACGCTTAATCTTGTCAATTTTGCATAATTTTACTTAGTTCTTGCATCTTCAATGAAATTATATCTAATCATATCCAATCACATCAAAATGGAACAATTAATCATATTGTTGGTCTCTCCTAAAGGAATTAAATTGAACCAAATTGACTATTCCCCAATAAAATGTTTTGAAATGGTGAATGTATAAGTTTGTAGTTTACTTTCCTAGACTAGGACCCCATTTCGTCAACATTTCACTATGAAAGCATAAATATTTTTTCTCCAAGAGAATATCTTACAGATTATGCTTCAATGTATAACACATTTTCATAATCAATCATTCGACTTCACATGGATAAAATAATTCACATATTCTAAATCATGATCTGATGATGTGAACAACTCATATGCAACTATATGGCATGCAAAGCATTTATTTTAACATACACTTATTCATCCACATTGCAGGGATAACAATACAAGGCTCACATATTGGTCTAAGAGGATGCCATGGTCTCACAAAGTAACCAAGAACCATATGAAATGATGGTCTTGAATCCACACACAACTAGGGAGGATCCATACGATTATGTATGACTTCCCCCTTGTTTGTTTAATGGGATTAGCCTCCAAGACATAGCCGTCAATAATCACTAAGAATGTACAAGTGGATCGTAGCTACCCATACAACAAACACTTACCCCTATCCTCAAATTTTCCCAATGTTTGATTCCTTCTATACACTCATCCAAGGTTATCTACGTCAATCTTGGTGAGGAACCACATCACAACAAAGAAGGCAACATTTAAAAATAGCAAGAGTTTCACTAAATTACCAAAGATCATAAATATTGAAAGAAAGAAAAAATAGTACCAATAATAAGTCAAATAAATGTGTTCAATTCCAATAGCAAATCAAACACAGCCACAATAACTACACAATAGAGAAAACTCACAATAGTGATTAAACTAATTCAAACAAGATAAAATAAAATTGTTGGCCCATGCAACAAAGATGAGAGATCATCAATAATTGAAGGAAACTTCACAATCCTTAAAAGTGTACATTACATAACTATATGACTAGAAATTGTGGCTAAATAGAGTGAAGATTCATCAAGACTCCAATAATAGTCCCTCATGTGTGCATTTGTGGCATGAACACAAAAAATCCCACATGGCATGGCCATGTACCTAATGGAGAAGACATGCCTAGGCTACATGCCCAAAAATCATGACTATAATAATAGTCCCTCATGCATGCATTTGTGGCCTGCACACTACAAATCCTAACATATAATGGAAATACACCTCATAGAGAAGACACACCTAGGGCCACATTGCACATAGCAACGTGCCTCACAAAGAAGACATGCATAGGGTACATGCCACATAACAATGTGTCTTATGGAAAAATGTGCATGCATGTCACACACCAAAGCTATATGTATACATCATGAGGCACATTCATATGTTATCAAACACAACCTATTGTATCTAACATGAGTTCCTCTCTACATGTATGCAAATCTTCCAACACTAATCGCCACTAAGAAGGAATAATATAGAATGCATCTTCAAATATTTGTATGTGTGTGTGGAATTGTGTCTTTGAACCCAAATCGCTACCATCAACAACATGTAACCATCACCTACACTATATCAAAACATAAGTATGGTGTGACATCATATCTATTTGCATAATGTCAAAACACATGAAAACATAAAAATCATCATAGCATGACAAAAATCAATCTCCACATGTTGGAACAAAGATATAAATAAGATAATAGGGTAAGAGGAAACCCGTACCAAGAACCACATACCAACTATTGGCAATGCCATCAAGATAAATGTAGGATAGGATACCACTATGAGCCATCCAATGGTCCATTCTATGAGGAGAACTATGAGGAGAACTAGGGGATACTATCTTTGAAAGGTGTGGTCAATAGAGATAATCCCTACTAATGCCACAATATGTCACCATAGCTTCTTGAGTTTTCCATTCTTCTACTTAACACCACATTTATTGAGTTCCTCAACAACAAGGTTGGTTCTCAATAGGATGCACAAACATGTAAACACACAAGCATGGTTTCATCATACTTGTACAACAATACAAATTTATTTTTCTAGTTAATTACTTAGTGTAAAAATAACTCCATTACATAACATAGGGCAATAATCACAAATAAACTACCCAAACATCAATTGGAGTTACCCTTTCTAAGGTACAAACATAATTTATTTATAACTTCAAAATTAAAATAATCACAATACATCCAAATAAGTTCAATAGTGCATGGAAATAGACAACATGATCCATAATTAAACCCATAAATTACCCTAATTGGATATGCTAATAAAATGGTGTCTCAAATAATAGAGATTATGTTGGACCTATAATAGAGATCTGGACTTTGTTTCATCATACACAAGCATGGTTTCATCATACTTGTATCCAAATACACCATCCATAGATAGGTACTCAGTACCACAATCTCATGGGTACCCTTTTAGTTGAATTTACCCTATATTTAGGTGAATCTACCCTTGTATCATTCCTTGATCTAGTATGTCATTCCACCAATCAATAATTTTTCCATATTCTTGGGAGAATACACTATTCCTTAGGTGAATATGCCATATCCTTAAATGAATCCTACTTGTCATCATCCTAAGTCCTCTTTTTGTTAAGTCTTATCCCTTCATCTTTAGGAAAATCCACCTATCCTTATGTGAATCTACTTTCTCTTAGGTGAATCTATTCCACATAAATCATTTATCTTATCCATCTTTCTTACGCAAATGGTGAATTTTTCCTATCCTTAGATGACTACACTCACAGACAAGAATAAGCTATATTTTATCAATGAATGCATATAAAAATGAGATTACAAAGGAAACCCCTTGGTTATATAGGCCAAGATGAGGAGTAAGATATCATAAGATTATGACAAGTGTACTAATCTTATGATATGAGAAATAAAGTGATAAGATAATATTGCATGTAAAGTGATAAGTATCCCATGTGAAACCAAAGTAAACTTAAGTGATAAGGCATAAATAGGACCTAATCATCAAACTAGTTAGGTAATGCCCCCTTTTAACTTGAATAGGAAGCCTAAATTTAGTATGATCACATTTGATAATTCTATAAAGTTGTTATAATTTCAAAAGACTATCTAGATTTTGTAATATGAGGAAGCTTGCAATATTAATCATTCATGATTGGCCTAGGATCAACCTTGAGAAGCTATGAAGGTTTAATTAATAAATTAATTGCAATACATATTATTTAGAGAAAACAACATGTTGTCTACACCTTTTAGTTTTACTGTTTGGCCATATTAGTCATCCTTGTCTCCATTCATTCTATTGTATTTTCTTCTTTCTTTGTACAAGTGAAGTCTATTATAGCATCAAAAGCATGCAAGGGTAGATATCCTACTAAAAATTATAAAATTTAATTTATAATATTTTTACCATTATAAGGGCCATTTGAATTATATCCATGTGGAGGCATGAAATTTGTAGTTGAAGTAATTATTATATGTGAAATAGATAATATTAATCAAAGAGATCATTGATAAATATAAAAAGTTGTAGCATTGCCTGTAAAGAATGTTGCTAAATCCAAAAAAATTGTAGCTCGATTACATAGATTGGTGGTAAATCTAAAAAAATATTGTGTTGGTTGTAGGGATGATTGTTAAATCTAAAAACTTGTAGCATTGATCATTAAGATTATTGTTAAATCTATGATTTTTTATTACACCAATCATTCCAAATGGTGAATAGTATATTGATTGTTATCGCTACAAAGTTGATTGGTGGTGACAACTTTGAAGAAAGCCATCATTGGATGAAAAGTACTTTTCTCTTGTCAAATATCATGTCCTTTATTGATGAAACTATGAAAGACATATTTTTATGAATAATTGACGAGCAAAGAAAAAGAAAGGCTTTATAGTATTATAATTATTTTGGTCATTTTGAAAGACAATGTTCTGAAAGGAAAGATATGAAAACACATAATCAAGGGTGTTAAAACAAAGTTACGTTTGTATACTTTGGAGAAGGTTTTTTTTCTTAAATGTTCTCCATTTATACATGGGAATCTAATAAAACTATTTTTCATAGATGGCATCCATCATCTAGTTAAGTTGTGTAATAAAATAAAGTTTATGGGAGAGCGTTAACAAATGTAAACTACTTTTAATCACACACCCTAAATAATTTGTCATATACAATCATGTCTCATATAAGAGACATGTTTGTCCATGCATACATTATTCATTTAAATATCTTTGGATCCATAAACTTGAAATAGAGAAAATCTATTCAAGCTCTCCAATTTCAACAAATCTAAGCATGATCAATCTAAAATCTATTCAAGCTCTCCAATTTCAACAAATCTCTACCCTAAACCTCATACTACTAATCTCCCTCATTCCCCTCGCATACAAATCCTCTCCTCCCTCCTCGGCCCTCACCCTAACTCTGAGGCGCAGACCCAACTCAAACACCACACACAATCCCCACAACAACCAATTCCAATTCCCAATCCACTCCACCATCAAACAAGCCCGATATCTAGCCTCAACATCCACAGCCCAAACACCCATACACCCAAAATTCAACAACCTATTCTTCATAGAAGTCCAAGCATCAAAGCATAATCAAAGGGGGTTTTTTATGAGAGTTATCACAAGGACAAGACAACTCCTGGCTATTGCTTATCCTACTCTTTCGGGAGGGCAAGGACCATTCATTATACTATTGTTACCATCCTCCTCTTCCCATGCAAAATGAAGGTAGGCTTCGGCCTCGTTCATTAGGGGAGGGGATTTTATTGGACTTGAATCGGGGGTGCTCCATCAGGGTTAACTGCTTTCTTTCTCATTGAAACCCTGTGAGCGAGAACATAAGCCCCTTCAGATGCAGCTGGAAACCCCGTGAGCGAGAACATAAGCCCTCCCTACTGTCAACTAGACTAGTCGGTGTGGGTCAATCCATCCCAAACACATTACTCCTCGATCGGCCATTCGGGGGTGAGGACAGGTAATGCCGGGTGGGAGTAGACACAACAATACACTGGGAAAGAAAGAAAATGAAATTGCGAAAAAATTAGTTAAGAAAGAAATTGAAAAACAAAGAGTTCTTACCTTGCTTGTGTAGAGATCGCTCTGGCGAGGGGGGCAGGGAGGCAAGATTTGCTTTCAAAATGAAAATGCGTTGTGTTTTTTTTTTTAATAAAATGCCCGAGGTCATCGGAATTCTGACGAACACGGGCATTTTAAAAAAAAAAAATCAAATTTTCACACAATGCTCCTTGTCCGTCGGAATTTGACCCCAAATGTATTAGTGTGCATTTAAGGGGGGTGTGTTGGGGTAAATATAATTTACTCACAATATTAAGTTTACTTAGGCCAATTATTAGGAGGTTAGATACAAAATTTATTAATATTTTATTGTTTACTTAATCAATATTTGTGCCAATTAGTTGGCAAGTAGTTGTACCAACTCTTGCACCTCATTGGTGCCGACATCCTTGCTCTTTCCTTTATAAGTAGAGCTCTTGTACAAATTGTTAAACATCTCAATACACTTTTATCTTTCTAATGGTTTATCATTTCTCTGTTTGTGAAGGTGCATCCATTGTTTGTGCTCTTGTTGGGTTGATCACTCCAACATGGAGAGATTAAATATTGATATTTATGGCCATTTGATATGAGTTTTGGTATAGATGGCTTCTAAGATCAATCTTTGGTTGGAGATATTTTTTAACATAGAAAAGTAAATGGGTGCAGTCCTACACTTTGAAATGGAATTTTTTTTTATCATGTCACCTTATACTTGGATTTTTGGGGCTATCTTTGTTACACTTGAAGAGGCCTTTGTATATATTGTGAATTTTTTTTTCTTGAAGATAGGTGAAAGATTCGGTGGGCTCAATATAGATTGTTGCCCAATGAATTCATGACATTGTGGTCAAGAATTATACCCTTATGAGGGTCATGAAATAATTTGATGGAGTTTAATGAGTGAAACTCAATATATATTGTTGTTCAATAATTTATGAATCCATCATTTGAGAGTTTGGGAAGATGGTAGTCTAGGGGCTCATGAATTCAACATGGAGCTACACTCTTATGAGGGTCATGTGGTAGCTTGATGAAGTTCCACTTGATTCAAAATTTATTTCTTCAAAGAAACATCTTCTCAAGAATATGTATTTATTTTAGGTACAATTAGAAAATTTTGTTATGTAAGGCTCAATAGGAGGTTCCTTAGCAAGATGAAATTTGAGATTTTAGGGTTACATTTGCTAGAAAAATTAATAAGGCAGGGAATGTTATCATAGCTTCACATATTACATTATTTTTTCCCTATTATGCTCTACAATTATATAGTCACAATTGTATTACATGTAACTCTTGTTTAAATATTCTTTTTGCTTCTCATCAATAAATCACATTGAGCATTTCTCCTTTACAAATTACCTTCAACACATACATAATGCAAGAGCATCCAAATTTTAAGAGAAATATTGCATCACCAAAATATATTGTCTATTTTTATTTTTGCTAAGTTTAGTGAATACTTTTTTAATACTAAAAATGGTAGGGTTGATATTTTTAGTAAGCTAGCATTAGTGCATGTATGTACACAAAATCTTACACAAGAGCTCTAGAAGGGTAAAATAAAGCCAATGGCGAAGAAATCACTTTAATACCATATTTCATTTGTGAGATACTAATAGTTTCATTTTTAAAATCTTCAAAGTCAATTTTGAGGCACTTAGAGGTTCTGGATGGGCCCAAAATTTTGCCAAAAAACCAATAACCTCTTAGACACCAATTTTTATAGAGCTTTCCAATGGTGTAAATGGTTTGTCAATCCAATAACTAGCTCAAAATTTTTTGGCTTTTGGAAGTTGTACCAACAAAATTCAATTTTCAAATGAAAATTATTCCTAGGTGAGAAAATGAATGGTTACTCTTTCCAGAACATTTTCTAAGGCAATTATTGGTGCCCAATGAAGAGGTAAATGGATGTTACAGAGAAAACTCCAAATTATAGATTATGGCTCCAAATTGTAGAGTTTTCTGAGAGATTTGATTTTCTTTATAATGATTTAGCCTAAGTGGTTATAGCATTAATTTATAAATATGTATTTTCATTTTATTGATGAAATCAAAAGTGTCTTATTTTCCTTCTTGCATTTTCTATGTTTTATCTGTTGTTGTGCTATATGCAAGTGTTCGGTGTGTTGGTGTTCCCAATGGATTGCTTGATTATCTAAAAAGTTGCTATCTTTAATACAAGAGTCTCATATTATTAGCCAATGAACGAGAGATGATGGCTTGTTCTCCTCTACACATTAGGCTCTAGTAAATCTCCCCCTTACACATTGAAATATTGACTGAAAGAAAAATGTTCTCACACTTGTATAAAGGTTTGAAACGAGCCTACCTTAGATTAGCTAAATCCTTAATATTTATCTTATTAAGCACCTTGAGGAAATGGAACAATTTGAACACATTAATAGAAAAAATTAAAATATTTGTTTCAATTTTAGATATTTGAGAATCTAGGTTTTGGATAAGAAAATGCCTTGTGATCGGTGACTATCCAAGGTTATAGAGTCATATACCACATGTAACTTCCTTATTTTGACAATAAAATTTCATACTCAGAGGACTGATAATAATATCATTGCATTGCAACAATATGTCCAAGAAAGGGTATTATTTGCAACTCTACTTATTGATCCTTTAACACAACATACATTTCCCCATATCTCATTTAAAGCATTTTTAATCTATTTATTGATACACCATATAGTGAATGCATATTGATAAGCTCAGAAATCCTCAGTATCTTCACTTAAAGGAAAATGTTTATACTCAAGGAGAAAATTACAAATAACACACATAAAATGTTTTTCATATAAGCTTTGATCCGAACAAAAAATTGCCATAAAAAATGCAAAAACTCACATGCAAAAATAATTCTACAACACTTAAATACACTTCTCTTAACGAATATTCTCCAAAATCATAATTTTTTTAACTAGATCTCGTCTATTTTTTTTAGAAATTGAATATTTAAAATAGTTCACACCCCTAACAACATTATAAGTTCCCCTTTTTACAAAAAAAGTACAAAATATGTCAACTAAAGACCTAAACACAACTTTTACAATATTTTGACTTTTACATTACAAAATATACTTTGCAACTTGTGCCCAATACAATTGTTTGATTTAGCATTTTAAATATATCACTTGATAAAATGCTTGTTGATGTACAAATCCAATATTGACGCTTGATCCATTTCCATAGGCCAAAATGTTGCGCCCCCACTTCAAAATTGTCAAACCTTAGGTCATCTTGCAAGATTTGATTTTGCCTAAAATTTGATGACCTTTTGAAATGCATATATGCATCAACTCTCATACTTGTCTTCTCATGATCCATATACTCTATCATCAGGCCATTGGAAATGCAAAATTATAGTAGTCTTATCATTATGACTAATACAGTGGGCATCTAAGATTGCTACAGATTGATTCTTTGCCAAAACTATCACATAACTTCTCCAATGAAATCAATTCATCCAAAATTGAATTGATTAGACTTGTGTTCAATTCACCATCAATACAGACTGAGGATACCACCTTAGGGCTAACACCATTGAGTTCTGATTTCCATTGCTCTAGGATTTTGGCTTGACACTTCTCATCTTTGAAGCCTGGTATTATTTTGATCTCCATCTAATCGATTTCTTTCAAATTATCCCTTAACTACTTGTCAAGCTTCAACATATACAAAAGAATTTCATCCAAGGCCAACATTGTCTCAAACACACACAACAAATTAAATGGTTTTTTTGGATTATGCTCGGATGTTTTGACCAACTGCTTTATTTTTGCATTCGTTGGCATCAATCTACTTATAATCTCCTTGAGATTGTTTGAATCTTGTTTATTATTTTTCAAGGCATGGTCAAGTTTTGCATATGCCTTATATGCATCATCTACTTTACCATTTCTCTTAGATACCTATGGTTCACTAAATGTGATACCATTTTGTAGAAGATTTGCATTTCATCTCCTTTCATCTCTTGTACCTAATCCTTTAGCTCCTCAATATTTGCAAGTAGGGCACCCCTAAATGATGGAGACGCTTCACTAAATCCTGAAGAACTTGTAACTATTGAGATAGGGGCAGTAGAAGATTCTGAATCCTTATATTCAAGAGCTCTTAAAGTTATTATCACTTCTATATATTTTTGTTGCAACTCATTATACCCTTTTTTGTAACTTTCTTGCGGTTGCTTGACTAAAAAATGATGTATCCACTGCTAGTGCAATTAACTTAGGAGTTGGAGTATCTAACACTATTCTCAAAATGAGATTGCCCCTCAAATCTTCAACACTGTTCATAATATTTGGCTTATTTGTATTTGACTTATCAAGGCCCAGATTGCCAATGTTTCAAAAGTTGGGTTGAATCCTAACCCCAAAACCTCTTCAACCTAATCCTCTATGGATAAGACCTCTTTTTTTTGCCTCTCAAAGGTATCAAATGCTAAGGCACTTGATAACTTCCATTGGCAATAACAACATGCTACTTTTAGTTACCATTTGGTTCCCATGGTCAATAGTGGTGTTATTTGCCTTGAAATCAAATTGTGAAAAAACTTGTTGTGCCACCTCTTGCCAATTTGATGGATAAACCTTTTTCCTTTCATCTTGAACTCTGTTATGATATGCAGCTTGCTTTCTCCTTACCACAAAATATTTTAATTCTTGAGTTTTGACAAACTTGTCATCTAATAGAAACTTTTCACAAGGCAAGGTTCATATATATCCCTTGTATCATCATTGGCAGCCTTCAAGTAATCAATACTTTTGTTGGCTAGCATTGCAAGCAATATCATCCCTATTGATGTAGACTCAAATTGAATAGTATCTTATGCCTCTTAAGTATCTTTTACATCATTTCTTTCAACAAGAGCCTTCTGTTTTTACTTTGAGGTCTTTTCCTCTTAATTTGTTGACTCTCAACATCCTTGGATGACTCTTCATGCTCTTCACTTCTTTCTTTGATGTAAGACCTTATTGGAACAATATGATCTCTTTGGAAAGAAGGTCTTTCCTATTCTACAATCATCAACTGATGAACATGAGAAAGCATCTTATTTATTCTAATCATTTAATCCTTTTCTTCTATAAGGAACCTTGGAAAAGTAGGATCCTTCCTCATCTTCTCATTTTCTTCATTTACAATCTTGTTCCACTTATTCCTTTTATCACCCACTTCCTCAAATGACAAGGAGTTCTTTATCACACCCTCATCAAAATGCATTCCATGAGTGAATAGAGATTTATTTAACACTAATCCTCAGTACATGAATGAATCCATGTTGATCAAAATTAATCCTAGGACTAGCATGACACATCTTGTGCTTTTGCAACAAAGAGTATATGTTGGAATCAAGGAACACTGAGAGGGGGGTGTGAATAAGTGTTCTACCAATTATTATATTTTATGACTTAACCTTAAACCACTGGAAGCATAGGCATGAAACTGAAATGTAGAAACACAAAACAATCAACCACAAAATGATAACACCAAGATTTTTACGTGGAAACCCAAATGGGAAAAATCATGGTGGGATTTGAACCTACAATATTATTCTACTATGGCCAGTAGCAAAACAATATTACAAAAGGGAATGCACAAGCATTCAAGCACACTACCTAGAGCTTACAACTCAATTACAATAAGGGCTACAACCCCGGAAGGCTCACTGCCTTACAAATCAATTATTGTGATGAATTACAATGAATGAACTCCAAAATAGCATCTAACAATTCTTGGATGAGTTCTGGTTAAATGCAAAACTTTGACTGTATCCGCTCTGCATCTTTGCTCTATTTTTGTTGTTGTCTCAGTTAGCTACTAGATCAAGAATGTGCATGTGAAACCTATGCCAAAAGGGATCCTTAATCACTACTCACTCATATTACTTCATATCATACACCAAAAATATCTTCTGCACCAGTCTTATATATCCACAATCACAAAATAAACAATTATAAAGTCGGACTGTAGTGTAACATGTAATCATGAGTCGGCTTGAATCAGATAACCAAAACGTATGCAGATCCATCAAATGACACCAAAAAGACTTCCACAAGTTGACCGTATCACTCCATACACAAATCTCACCACCACAATCACCATAAAGATTCCGGACCAAAAATGCTCTGCTCAACTTGGATTACAGGAGCTAGATTATCGGTTACCGGACCATTTCTCCAAGAACTATAGCTATTGGATAGGATTCTCAATAATATTTGCCATCAATGACAACCCTAAATTATTATCCATGCACCAAAATTCACCAGATGAGTGTCAATTGCCAACAATCTCCCCCTTTGTCATTGATGGCAACACTCATGAAAAATGATTGAGTGTTGAAACAACCTGGATACTAGATCAAAATTGCTATCAAAATTTCTAAGGCTCCCCCTTAGATAAAATCTCTGAAACTTGTATCATACTCTGTACATTGCACTCTTCTATTCCCTTATTCACTGTACATTTTTCACTTTTACTCTCCCCCTTTGACAACAACGACAAAGATGAGGTGTTGTCCAAAACTTATATACAGGGATATCTACCAAACACTTTATACATACTTGAAGATGTCAGCAAAAATAGTCTTCAAAATTCTAAGTGGTTATCCTACCCTGTCTTCAAGTTGTCCAAAACTATAATGAATGCACTGAAAACATAGGCATGAATCTCCACAACCTTCAATTCAGTTGGAACAGGTTGTCCCATTACCTTCATACAATCTACTTTATTACTTAACATGGTGTCCATTCGGGGGGCAATTAGATTCCGGTGTTCACCAACTCTTCTCAAAATTCTATCCTCCTCTGTATTTAGGCTCGAGATCTGATCGTTGAGAGCCATTACCTGCCCTTCTATTCTGCTGGTTAGGGCTACATTAGAATCAAAAGACCGTGA
Organism: Cryptomeria japonica; assembly: GCF_030272615.1. Lineage (NCBI taxonomy): Eukaryota > Viridiplantae > Streptophyta > Pinopsida > Cupressales > Cupressaceae > Cryptomeria > Cryptomeria japonica. The sequence continues at coordinate 74,289,494 of NC_081410.1, forward strand.
AATACCAGCTAGCTTACCCTGGTATATGCTTATTTGCTTGTCTATGTCAGTTGTGAACTTTGGTAGAATTAGACAAGACTTATATATATTACCACCTTCTGTTAGTGCTTCAGAGATTGTCTGCAAACCTTTATTCAATCTTACTCTGTCATCCTCTATAATTTTCTAGAATGTTTGCATACAAACCTCTTTAAATCTATCCAGTACTTGCTTGGTGGTGGTCTTCTCCAAGGATTCAAAATTGGTGTTTATATTACTTATCAACTGAAATAGTTTTCCAAAGGGGTTAGAACTAGGATCTAGTGTTGTATCCGACACTATTTTTTGCAAAGCATCAACAGACATTTGAATAATCTTTTTGTCTTCATTTAATGATTTGACCAGATCTTGACTAGCTTGAGCTTGTACTGCTATTGCAAGCATCAAATTCTCAACCAGTGACATTTGTCCAATATCAAGGGGGCCATCAAGATTGATTGAGATTGGACGAAGGGTCCTTGTCCCTTTTATTGGAGGAGTGTCAATTGTCGGAGCGTCAACAATTCTCTTCCCTTTATCTACCTCTGCACCCTACACCTTTGTCTTCTTCGGTTCCTTTTGCTCAGCATCATTCCCTTTATCCTGTGCACTGGTGTTACCACTTGGTGCAGTGTCATCCTTTGAAATCTCAAGGACTTCTTCAATGTTATCTACCACCAGAGGATTCACACTAATCTCAACATCAAGGGTTACATGGCCTTGATCTTCCAGATGTCCCTATGTCTAAGTTACATCCTTCTAATCACCAGAGACACCTTCCTTTACTTTTGGATGGGAAGTTTGAACTGCATCACTATATAAAGGGTTTTTCTTTATGATCCTTCTCCAAATTTCTTCAGTTTCTTTTCTTACGTATTCAACCCTGCCAATCATTAATCTGTTTACCCTATTCCTTCTTATTTGCTTCCTTAATGAGCCTTTTGGCTTCATCTTGGGAGATACAAGTGCAGACATTGATTAATTCTCTCTTTCATTTCTTTATCTATTTTACTAGTTGTCAACCTCCTCTCATCAATAATATTATAGAGATTCTTAGGGATGCTACGCTCCAATTCAATCAAAGTTTTACTAAAGTTGTGTTCGTACAAAAGAACAAGTTCCTCAACTAGATTTTCATAGTATGCTCCAATGTTCATCAAATTTCCATCAACAATTATCACTTCAATCAATTGATCCATTGTCATTGGAGGAACAAATGTATACTTACCTTGCAAATTACTGGTTTCAAGATCATCATCAAGCTATGTTCAGAGCTTCCTTCCCCTCTTGGGCCTTCTGGTAAGGATACCTCTTGACTTAGCTTTCTTTCTCTACTTTGCACCACCGGATTGTAGTTTCCTCACCATCCTTACAAATTTTCCTTTCTTTTTGGCCTTTCCTTCTTCTTCATCTAAATCAATCTTAGATGCTATCAGAGATACAACAACATAGGTTTGTTTGGGTTTCTCCTTTTGCTTCAAAACTCCCTTCCGGGATGAGCTCTATCCTATTGATGGTATTACCAGAGTAGGGGAAGACTTGGTCACCTTTGGTTTTGCTTTGGAGGGAAACGGTTCAGCCTTGGGCTTCGTGGATTCCTCCTTAGCTTCCATCTAAGAATTCTTCTCCCTTTCTTGCTTCACTGCCTCTCTGGTGAATCCCATCTGCACAGCCACTTCTTCAGCCATTTTATATACTTTTCTCTTTCTTGCAGGCTCAATGAACTTCTTGTGGAACTCCATATCTTTCTCCTTAAAGGTGCCAAACCTTGGTTCATTTGGATCCACCAGTTTTCTCAGAAGGTGTTGAACATAAACCTCAAGGGTCTAACCATCCACCTCATAACCCATTGGCAAGATCCAAACTGTCCTGGGCTCCACAAATTCCATGTGAAATTGGTCTTTGTCCAGCATGAAGCAGATAGTGTTCTCATATTTCTCAACAATCTCTTTGGGAATCCTTTCTCTATCTTTCATCCGACCTTGGAAAGTCTTAAATAAAATCCACAAGGCTGTTGTCTGATTTTCTTTATTTCCCAATCTTTGCAAACCTTGTTTGATCTAGGTGGCCACCGGTAAATCAAATGCCCATTGCACTCTGTCTGTCCGAGAATTTGGTTCATGAAGTACAATACCAAACAAACAACTAGAGAACCAAACTTAAATACATTCTTCTTATCTAATTTTATCTTCTTCAAATTACTCAGGAGCTCCTCAAGAAGAATTGAATAAAGATCATATTGAATGTCTTCCTTCACCATTTGGTATGCTGCATAAATGGTTGTTCAGAGATCGAGTTCAGTCTGCTAGACTGATAGACCTTGTAGCCAATGATCATGGACGCAAATCTCACATCATGCTCCAAAATATCATCAATTGTCATAGATCTGTTATCAAATTTCACACTGGTTACCTTTGTGACAGTTGTGTTAGATACCTTCCTCGGATTCGGTTTGTCATTGGTTTGATGCAGACTAGTGATTGCATGGATGGCTTGCTTGGTGATTTTGTATGGCTTGTCTAGCCAGATAAATTCATCATGCACATGACTTAGGATGTACCTCACCCATTCATCCTCATCGAACACGGGGAAATGCACAAACTGTGTGAAACCCTTCTTCCATAATTGAGAGTATTCCGGTTTTGGGTTCCCATCCTTATCTTTGATATGCTTGCTATATAGTGCAAGGATTTCCTCATTACCGGTTTCTTCAATATTGCAATGAATATAGGCTCTTACATCGTCAACATGCAAAACACCGTAGGGCACAGATGAGAAGGCACTAGATTTGGATAATCTTCTACAAACTTAAATGGGTGCTTCTTAAATTGTGGCCTTGCTCTTGCCAAAACCTCTACTACCAAAGGCGTATTCACAGAAAATGAAGATGATTTTGAGAAATTTAGGGTTAAGAGTGTTCTTTTGTAAATACCTATTGTTCCTAATGAATGCATAATAGCTTCTATCAGATCACCTCAAAGCTTTTGATCTCCTTGGAAACTGGTTTGCCTAGCTTTGGTACTTCAACTCTTCGTCCGCAATGTGAGAAATGATTCACATTTGACCCTTTTAACCTCACAAACCCTAATTTCAAGTTGACATAAATGCATTGATAAGGTTCAACTGGATGCCTTGTTCGATATCAATCAACTCACTGAATGATCTAGAGATCCGGATAATCATCTCCAAGCATCTGCAATCTACCATGACCGATCATAGATCTCTCAAAGGGGGTTTTGCAAGATTTTGCATGAAGATGCCACCCCCTAAGACCAAATGACTTAGTTACTGGATGAAGATCCTGCACCAGATTCAGGTACATATCCATTGTCCACCTTCGATTCATCTTTTCTGACCCACATCTTCTCATGCTTGTCTCTAGTCTCCTCTACCTTTGCCTTGCCTTTTTATTTGTCTACCAGAACATTCTTGTTAACATTTTTTCTTCTATAAAATTTTGCAATGTGACCAGGTTTGTTGCATGCACGACAAACAACATTTCTTTGCATATGTCTGAAGTTCATCTGATTTGGTCTCATCGTGCACTGGTTAGAGATATGTCCAAACATCCCACATGCATAGCATCTCTTGTTTTGAAAATTATTCATTACTGATCTACACATATTTGACTTGTGACCAAAATTATTGCATATGAAACACTGACCGGTAAAGGTAGGACCATTATTCATATTATTCATTCCATTATTCATCTTACTTTTGCATTGATTCACCATATGACCAAATTTATTGCAAGTAAAATATCTACCATTGAATTTATGGGCATTAGGTTGTATTACTAGAGGATTCTTGTTCTTAGATTTTGCATTGCTCTGTCCGGAACTGGAGGATTCACCTATTTCAAATCCAAGTCCTCGCATGTCTTTACCGTGACTCTGACTTTCTAGCATCTCATCAAGCCTTCTTGAGCTAGCATTGAATTTGTATTTGTATTCATTTGCAGTAGCAAGTTCATCTCTTAGGGCAACAATCTGTCTTTCAAGTTCTTGTCCATCATTCCTTGATTGTGTCAACTCAAGCTTCAACTGATCATTCTCATAGGTAAGTCTGAAGCACTCATCTGATCTATCTTTCAGTGATTGAGTCAGACTTTCTTCATTCTTCTTCTGATCTTCAATCTCCTTAGTCAACTTCATCACAATGGATTGCATATCATTCTTCAATATAGCATTCTCTCTCGCAAGCTTGTCACATTCATTAGTTTTGTCCCAATTTTCCATGCATTGATCTTCCTTCTCTTTCAGATTGTCCATCAGCTCTGTCCTCTTGTCTCTTGAAGTGTTGACCTGATCTTTCAAATCATTAATGAATTCTTATGTTGCATTCAGGTTTCTCTTTAAGGAGCCTATCTCATTTCTTGCTGCATCAAGATCCTCAAGTGCCACACAAAACCGTCTCTGAAAATCAAAATCCATTGATTCAGTCTCCCGAACCTTCCTCAGAGGAACTGGAACCTGATACCAATTGTTGGAATCAAGGAACACTAAGAGTGGGGGTGGGGGGGGTGAATCAATGTTCTACCAGCTATTATATTTTTTGACCTAGCCTTAAACCATCGAAAGCATAAGCATGAAACTGAAATGCAAAAACACAAAACAATGAACCACAAAATCATAACACCAGGATTTTTATGTGGAAAACCAAATGGGAAAAACCACTATGGGATTTGAACCCACAATATTACAAAAGGGAATGCACAAGCATTTAGGCACACTTCCTAGAGCTTACAACTCAATTACAATAAGGGATAGAACTCCGGAAGGCTCACTTCCTTACAGATCAATTACAATGATGAATTACAATGAATGAACTTCAAAATAACATCTAACAATGCCTGGATGAGTTCTAGTTAAATGCAAAACTCTGATTGTATCTGCTCTGCAGCTCTGCTTTGTTTTCTATCTCAGTCAGCTACCAGATCAAGAATGCGCACGTGAAACTATGCCAAAAGGGATTCTCGATCACTACTCGCTCATATTACTTCATATCATACATCAAAAATATCTTCTGCATCGGTCTTATATATTCACAATCACAAAATAAATAATTATCAAGTCGGCCTGTAGTGTAACATGTAATCATGAGTCGGCTTGAATTGGATAAACAAAATGTATGTGGATCCATCAAATGATGCCAAAAAGACTTCCACAAGTCGACCCTATCACTCCATACACAAATCTCACCATCGCAATCACCGGAAAGCTTCCAGACCAAAACTGCTCCGCTCAACCTGGATTACCGGAGCCAGATTATTGGTTACCAGACCATTTCTCCAAGAACTATAGCTACCGGATAGGATTCTCAAGAAGAATTGCCATCAATGACAACCCTAAACTATTATCCATGCACAAAAATTTACCAGATGAGTGTCAATTGCCAACAATATATTTGGTCCAACCTACCCTTGTTGGCAACTTGAAAGTCACAACATTTGAGGGAGGTGGGGAAGAAAGATCATTTCTTTTGACCCATCAAATGAACTTTTCTGCTTCATTCAACAACCAAATTATGTCCAAATGAGCGTCTCTCCTTGGTACATAGACTACTAACAAATGAGGCCCAAGAGGGCATTCATATATCTCGAATGAAATGGAGAACTGGTTAAGGTACTAATAACCCCAATTGTACTTGACTCCTAACTTTGGAGTCCTCTCAATGGTCTAATAAAATCTAATATCTACTTGGGAATCCTTTCCACGTGTTCATCAAAGTATCCCATTAGCTTCCCGACAAATAATTCCTCAAAAATTACAAAATTTGAGTTCTCACAATCGCTATCCCACAAATATATCCAACACTAAACCTAGAGAGACTTCTTGTTGTTATCATATTGTATTACAAATTTTGGTCCCATATATTTCTATTTAGTATCTAAGAACATATGACACATGGGAGAGTACCATTTAAACTCAAGCTTCACATCATTGGTCTTGATGACCACCATTTGTCTATGCAACTTATCTACCAAAAAGGAAGCAAAGTAAAACTCTACATTCACCATATTATCTTGAATATTTGGATCCATGAATATTAGGTGAATAAGTCTCTTTTTCTCTACATCTTTGGCAATAATTTGACAAAGTGAATAGTATGAATTGGTAAAATAATCCTCAAATTACTCAATGATAAAAGGATCCTTCTCCAAACACACAATCCTCAATACTTTACCATCTAAACCCTTGATTCTATACTCTAGAATTTACACTAAACTATAAACACTCTTATGATTCTCATACTTTGTTCTGAAGGCAACAAATTTGATAACTTTATTGTTAGCTTTGCTAAGGAAACACCTCAACAATATAAGACTCGGTGAAAGCAATTATTGGGTTTCCATTTTTGTCAAGACTCTCTTATATTTTGCAGCATATATTCTTGCCACTTCCTTAACAAAACTTGCATCTACAAAGCCATTTGGCACCACCACTTTACCCATACCTAAGACCCACCTATTTCTCAAAGGAAAGTGAGACAAGTGCTTCCTATACTGGTGCTCAAAGAGAGACCATCATAAAATGGGTATAATTGCATCTCTAGCTCCTCCAAGTTCAACAACAAACTTGTAACCACTCCCCTTTTGTCTAGAGACACTTACATGCTTCTTCACAGACCCCAGCCACATGATAGGGTGGGCTTAATTCATGACTAGAAGAATAATTACAAGATAGTGGTAAATTTACATGCTATTATACATGATAGGAGGCATGAGAGGTGTTTTGTTATAACATTTTGTAGTGTCATGCTAGGTATTTATTCTTTGTACAAAATCTCTCTATCCAAAGAAATATGGCTTGGGTTGTTGGCAATGAGTTCATATTGTCATTGTATGTGAGTTATTTTCCTTTCACGGTGAAGGGTGAGTCATCCAGGGATACATTTAGGAAAAGCCCAATCTCAAACCATTATCTTAAACAAATGTTTAACAATGATGAGATGGTCAATTTGTTGTTAGTAAAGGATATTTTAGGTGAGGAGGGTTTGGTTTATAATGGCCATTTTAGAACAAGTGCAATAATTCTAACAAATTTTAAGCATAAATTAAAACTTGCAACAAATTTAATGTAAAATTTGAGGATAGTCTAGCGGAGTTGTTGGTCCAAGTTGAAGCAAATGAGGAAGTAAAGGAGGGTGAGATGTTTCTACTAATATTAGGTATTTTTTAGTATGTGTTAACAACAAACAATAGTTGTTGTCCTAGAAGCATCATTAACACAATTGCAAAAGAAGGTCCGGAGTTGAGAAATGGTTTCTTAATGCTACTATTGGAGAATGGATTGTTGACCATGGTCATGAGGTAGAAACATAGGCTATTAAAAAGGTTAAATTTCATGGAGAAATTTCAACTACAAAAGTGTTTGCACCTATGTTGGAAGTCAATTTGATTTTAAGGAATGAGGTGTACAATAGTGTCTCTAAAAGGTGGAAGATAATGTTTGTAGGTAGTTGTAATGCACAAAATCATGTGTACTCTTTATGTTTATAGTTAACAATAACAAGTGTTGAAGGTAGTCTATATTGTTCTCTCCTATTTTTCTTTGTTGGATATATTGAGGCATGTATGCCTAGCTATATGGTCATAGATGACAATTTATGTATTAATTTCAAGTTTATCTTTAATAGTATTTTAATTTGTTTTATAATAGGAGTGTGGTTGTCTTTTATGCATTATAGTACTTGATAACATATACTTTTTATATGGTGTAAGGTGCATTATTTTTTTTGGTGGATGGTGCTCATAAAGATCCCTAATAATATTTTTCAAAAAAGTGTGCTTCAAGTTGAAGGTACTCATATTCATGAAATTACATCTTTAGCACCTCAATTTTATGAGTGTAATCAAGTAGAAATAGTTGATATGAGGATCCTTCAAAGGTAAATTCTATTAATCACATTAGTTTTGTTGAAAAATATATGGTTATATTTATCATATCAAACATCAATATTATAAATGAAGATACAATCAAGGAAATATATACATGTGCAAATCAACATAAATGATACACCATGTGGTGATATGATGGTTGATGCTAAGGCTCTAATGAACATTACAATATAAATAAGGGCACCTAAAAATACTCAAAGTGAGACAAGAGTTATAAAGGCACATCATAAACTAGACATTTTCATGCTCATGATCAAACAAAAGAAACATCTATCAAAAAATTACCAAACAAGTACATAAAACACAAAAGATGTATCTATCTACTTCTCCAGGAAAACAACAAGATTGCCACATTTATATATTATAGTTTTTATATAGAAATACTTAATGATAATACAACATCACCATTGTCTCATGTGCATCATACCATCATAAAGGATGGCTCCTTGGGGACATTGATTCTTATGACACATCTTTTTATCCAACCAAAGTAGATTTGTTATCACTTGAGTATGCTGAATCCATTAGAGAAGCTCTTTTCCATGTCTATATTTTTTGTCACATATTATAATATTAGTTTTTTAATAGTATGTTCAAGTTTCCACACTCACTTGAGATTGGCTTGAACATTGTATTGGTGGGTAAGTGCACCAAGATGGTGAACAAAAAGGGGGGTATAAGTGGCCACTTTTTTTTTCTTTTTTCGAAAACAGGTAAACCTGAACTTCAAAGAGCTATTTGAAGGTCATGCACTCAAAACAAGGAGTTGAAAAAAGAATAAGAATTGTAGTACTCTGAATCTAGTTTCTAAACTACTAATTTTTTTAAAAACTGGATAATATTACGAGGGTCAAACCTTTCATGCACGAAAAACTGTTCTTGATTTTTTCAGAAAAATATAACATAGTTGTTTTCGTGCGCTGCACAAAATATATAGTTAGATTTAGTATTTTGCAAAACCCTTTACTAGGATGATAGGTAAGAGTGAGATATAGAAGTTGTGTATTTGTTTGTAATTTTTCGTCCAGTATTTTATTTTTTTTATGATTTTTGGAAGTGACCGCATCCTGAAAATTTGGTACCTGTTCGTGCGCTGGGCATAACTTGCATCAAAATAATCAAAAATGCAATTTTAAAAAAAAAAGTGTATAGAATCTAGTGTAGAACAATAATATATAATTTATTTTTAATTTGGTCAAGTATATCAAAAGTTATTAAAAAAATGGTAGACATATGTCTGTGAGGACTGTTAAGGCACTGATAAAGAAAATTAAAGTTTACTATGCTAATGTTGTCCAAAAATTAAAAAATTTATATGGTTAGAAAACTAAGAAGATGTGTGAGATTATGGTGGTAATTTTAGAGATATCCACTTCATCATTTGTAAACCTGATGACAATGAAGTCAAGAAATCATGGTGGAGGATGAAAAAACATGTAAAGGAACAAAAAAGGGGGGGAAATGGGCTTGCAAGCCTTAGGGTCATTTTCCAACCCTCTTACCAAGCCAAAACCTGCACGGGTTTTGAAGAACCAAAAGTACTATTCGCAGTTCTTCATAACCCGTACGGGTTATGAAGAACTAGAAATATTTTTTTTTGTTTCACAAAACTCGTACGGGTTATGAAGAACTAAAAACATTTTTTTTGGTTTCACAAAACCCGTACGGGTTATGAAGACATAATAATGTATGCTTGTAAA